>NC_061509.1:3050406-3145765 GCF_022539505.1 Lolium rigidum | reverse complement strand
GAACCCACAACATGATTCAAATAGATTCATTACACCGAGCCACATGTCTTGACCTTGCTATACACTACTTCCATTAATCAGGTGCAAGAAGGCTTACACGAGCTGCCTCGAACCATGGCAGAATTCGAATCCACCTTATCTATCTAGAAATACAACCTTTGCGTAGAAGAGGATTTGCGGTATGGAGAGGCCGACATTGGGGACCCATGAGCCGCCAGCGTCGTCAACGTTTTAAAGGTGGCAGGAGATCGAAAGAAAAATAAGCCAAAAATCAGTTGGTAAACAAATTCTAGAAAAGAAACATTTACCTTTCGAGAGGATGACATGCGGGACCCATGAGGCAGCGGCATCCTCAACTATTTCAAGGCGGCGGGGGATCAAAAGAAAAAAGGAAATAGCCGAGAAATTAATTAGGGTCAAAAATAAATCCATCAAAGGAAACTTTTATTGTTCATAGAGGATGACATGTGGGACCGACTTGCCAGCTGCGTCGTCATCGTTTCAAAGGGGGCAGGGGATCAAAAGAAAAAGGCAAATAGGCAGAAATTAGGGGAAAAAAATAAATCCAACAAAGGAAACTTTTATTGTTCATAGAGGATGACATGCGGGACCCATGAGCCAGCAGCTTCCTCAACGTTTCAAAGTCGGCATGAGATTGAAAGAAAAAGGCAAGTGACATAATATCAGGAGCCAAAAATAATCCAAGAAAGAAACTTTATTGTACATAGAGGATGACATGCGGGTCCCATTTTATAGCAGCGGTCTTGATGGCGTGTATTTCACACGTTCGTTGGGCAACCCCAAGAGGAAGGTATGATGCGCACAGCAGCAAGTTTTCCCTCAAAAAGAAACCAAGGTTTATCGAACCAGGAGGAGCCAAGAAGCACGTTGAAGGTTGATGGCGGCGGGATGTAGTGCGGCGCAACACCGGAGATTCCGGCGCCAACGTGGAACCTGCACAACACAACCAAAGTACTTTGCCCCAACGAAACGAGTGAGGTTGTCAATCTCACCGGCTTGCTGTAACAAAGGATTAACCGTATTGTGTGGAAGATGATTGTTTGCGAGAGAAAACGAGTAAAAACAAGTATTGCGGTAGATTGTATTTCGAGTAAAGAGAATTGGACCGGGGTCCACAGTTCACTAGAGGTGTCTCTCCCATAAGACGAACAACATGTTGGGTGAACAAATTACGGTTGGGCAATTGACAAATAAAGAGAGCATGACAATGCACATACATATTATGATGAATATAGTGAGATTTAATTGGGCATTACGACAAAGTACATAGACCGCCATCCAAGCGCATCTATGCCTAAAAAGTCCACCTTCGAGGTTATCATCCGAACCCCTCCGAGTATTAAGTTGCAAAGCAACAGACAATTGCATTAAGTATGGTGCGTAATGTAATCAACAACTACATCCTTAGACATAGCATCAATGTTTTATCCCTAGTGGCAACGAGCACAACACAACCTTAGAACTTTCAGTCACTTGTCCCAGTGTCAATGCGAGCATGAACCCACTATCGAGCATAAGTACTCCCTCTTGGAGTTAAAAGCATCTACTTGGCCGAGCATCTACTAATAACGGAGAGCATGCAAGATCTTAAACAACACATAAGCATAACTTTGATAATCAACATAACAAGTATTCTCTATTCATCGGATCCCAACAAACGCAACATATAGAATTACATATAGATGATCTTGATCATGATAGGCAGCTCACAAGATCCGACAATGATAGCACAATGGGGAGAAGACAACCATCTAGCTACTGCTATGGACCCATAGTCCAGGGGTAGACTACTCACTCATCACTCCGGAGGCGACCATGGCGGTGTAGAGTCCTCCGGGAGATGATTCCCCTCTCCGGCGGGGTGCGGAGGCGATCTCCGAGGATCCCCCGAGATGGGATCGGCGGCGACGGCGTCTCGGAAGGTTTTCCGTATCGTGGCTCTCGGTGCCGGGGGTTTCGTCACGGAGGCTTTAAGTAGGCGGAAGGGTAGGTCAAGAGGCGGCACGAGGGCCCCACACCACGGGGCCGCGCGGCCAAGGGGGAGCCGCGCCGCCCTAGGGTGTGGCCCCCTCGTGGCCCCTCTTCGTCTCGTCTTCGGTCTTCGGAAGCTTCGTGAGAAAATAGGCCTCCGGGCTTTTATTTCGTCCAATTCCGAGAATATTTCTTTACTAGGATTTCTGAAACCAAAAACAGCGAGAAAACAACAACCGGCACTTCGGCATCTTGTTAATAGGTTAGTTCCGGAAAATGCACGAATATGACATAAAGTGTGCATAAAACATGTAGATAACATCAATAATGTGGCATGGAACACAAGAAATTATCGATACGTTGGAGACGTATCAGCATCCCCAAGCTTAGTTCCGCTCGTCCCGAGCAGGTAAAACGATAACAAAGATAATTTCTGGAGTGACATGCCATCATAATCTTGATCATACTATTTGTAAAGCATATGTAAAGAATGCAGCGATCAAAACAATGTGTATGACATGAGTAAACAAGTGAATCATAAAGCAAAGACTTTTCATGAATAGCACTTCAAGACAAGCATCAATAAGTCTTGCATAAGAGTTAACTCATAAAGCAATAATTCAAAGTAAAGGTATTGAAGCAACACAAAAGAAGATTAAGTTTCAGCGGTTGCTTTCAACTTGTAACATGTATATCTCATGGATATTGTCAACATAGAGTAATATAATAAGTGCAATAAGCAAGTATGTAAGAATCAATGCACAGTTCACACAAATGTTTGCTTGTTGAGGTGGAGAGAGATAGGTGAACTGACTCAACATTGAAAGTAAAAGAATGGTCCTCCATAGAGGAAAAGCATCGATTGCTATATTTGTGCTAGAGCTTTGATTTTGAAAACATGAAACAATTTTGTCAACGGTAGTAATAAAGCATATGCATCATGTAAATTATATCTTATAAGTTGCAAGCCTCATGCATAGTGTACTAATAGTGCCCGCACCTTGTCCTAATTAGCTTGGACTACCGGATCATCACAATGCACATGTTTTAACCAAGTGTCACAAAGGGGTACCTCTATGCCGCCTGTACAAAGGTCTAAGGAGAAAGCTCGCATTGGATTTCTCGCTATTGATTATTCTCAACTTAGACATCCATACCGGGACAACATAGACAACAGATAATGGACTCCTCTTTTATGCATAAGCATGTAACAACAATTAATAATTTTCTCATTTGAGATTGAGGATATATGTCCAAAACTGAAACTTCCACCATGGATCATGGCTTTAGTTAGCGGCCCAATGTTCTTCTCTAACAATATGCATGCTTAACCATAAGGTGGTAGATCGCTCTTACTTCAGACAAGACGAACATGCATAGCAAATCACATGAAATTCAACAAAGAGTAGTTGATGGCGTTCCCCAGTAAACATGGTTATCGCACAACAAGCAACTTAATAAGAGATAAAGTGCATAATTACATATTCAATACCACAATAGTTTTTAAGCTATTTGTCCCATGAGCTATATATTGCAAAGGTAAATGATGGAATTTTAAAGGTAGCACTCAAGCAATTTACTTTGGAATGGCGAGAAAATACCATGTAGTAGGTAGGTATGGTGGACACAAATGGCATAGTGGTTGGCTCAAGTATTTTGGATGCATGAGAAGTATTCCCTCTCGATACAAGGTTTAGGCTAGCAAGGTTATTTGAAACAAACACAAGGATGAACGGTACAGCAAAACTCACATAAAAGACATATTGAAAACATTATAAGACTCTACACCGTCTTCCTTGTTGTTCAAACTCAATACTAGAAATTATCTAGACCTTAGAGAAACCAAATATGCAAACCAAATTTTAGCATGCTCTATGTATTTCTTCATTAATGGGTGCAAAGCATATGATGCAAGAGCTTAAACATGAGCACAACAATTGCCAAGTATCACATTACACAAGACATTTTTAGCAATTACTACATGTATCATTTTCCAATTCCAACCATATAACAATTTAACGAAGGAGAAACTTCGCCATGAATACTATGAGTAGAAACCAAGGACATATTTGTCCATATGCTACAGCGGAGTGTGTATCTCTCCCATAAAGTGAATGCTAGGATCCATTTTATTCAAACAAAACAAAAATAAAAACAAACCGACGCTCCAAGAAAAAGCACATAAGATGTGGCCGAATAAAAATGTAGTTTCAGGGGAGGAACCTGATAATTTGTTGATGAAGAAGGGGATGCCTTGGGCATCCCCAAGCTTAGACGCTTGAGTCTTCTTGATATATGCAGGGGTGAACCATGGGGTGCATCCCCAAGCTTAGAGCTTTCACTCTCCTTGATCATGTTGCATCATACTCCTCTCTTGACCCTTGAAAACTTCCTCCACACCAAACTCGAAACAACTCATTAGAGGGTTAGTGCACAATATAAATTGACATATTCAGAGGTGACACAATCATTCTTAACACTTCTGGACATTGCATAATGCTACTGGACATTAGTGGATCAAAGAAATTCATCCAACATAGCGAAAGAGGCAATGCGAAATAAAAGGCAGAATCTGTCAAAACAGAACAGTTCGTATTGACGAATTTTAAAATGGCACCAGACTTGCTCAACCGAAAATGCTCAAATTGAATGAAAGTTGCGTACGTATCTGAGGATCATGCTCGTAAATTGGCGTAATTTTCTGAGCTACCTATAGGGAGGTGGACCCAGATTCGTGACAGAAAAGAAATCTGGAACTGCGCAGTAATCCAAATCTAGTACTTACTTTTCTATCAACGGCTTAACTTGGCACAACAAAACTCAAAACTAAGATAAGGAGAGGTTGCTACAGTAGTAAACAACTTCCAAGACACAAAATAAAAACAAAGTACTGTAGGTAAAAACATGGGTTGTCTCCCATAAGCGCTTTTCTTTAACGCATTTCAGCTAGGCGCAGAAAGTGTGTATCAAGTATTATCGAAGGGTGGTACTTCTACAGCGGGGTGTGGGCTCTTCTCAACCAGGCCTATTATATTAGATACATAAGTTTTAGCATCTACCTTTTCATTAGTCTTAGGCGTGCTACTCTCATCAAACAAATTTTCAGGAACAAGCCAAGCATAATTATTTTCTAGTGCATCATTCATAGCTAGGAGCTTGCATGGTATTGGTGCTTTGATTTCCCCACCATCATCAATATTATTAGTGTATCTTATTCTATCCATATCCATCTTTTCAAGGAGACTAACAAAATTAGTAGGAGAACCAAGCATATTAAATTTAGCAAAGACCTTTCTAGCTTCTCTTGCTAGACCACCAAATTCTCTAAGAAGGGTTTCTAAAACAAAATCTTTCTTTTCCCCTTCTTCCATAGCACCAAGTGTGAAAAACATGTGTTGGATTATAGGATTAAGATTAACAAATTTGGTTTCCAACAAGCGAACTACATGCGCAACAGCAATTTCATAAGTAGGCGCAAGGTCTACCAAGTGTCTATCTTCAAAATTCTCAATGGTACTAACATGGTTGAAGAATTCTTCTATATTATTTCTCCCAACTATAGACCCACGTCCTACCGGTATGTTCTTTGTGGTAAAATTAAAAGGAAACATGATGAAATAAGTAAAGTAAATGCTAGTAACTAATTTTTTTGTGTTTTTGGTATAGCAAACAAGATAGCAGATAAAGTAAAACTAGCAACTAATTTTTTTTTGTATTTTGATTTAGTGCAGCAAACAAAGTAGTAAATAAATTTAAGCAAGACAAAAACAAAGTAAAGAGATTGAGAAGTGGAGACTCCCCTTGCAGCGTGTCTTGATCTCCCCGGCAACGGCGCCGAGAAAAGAGCTTGATGGCGTGTATTTCACACGTTCGTTGGGAAACCCCAAGAGGAAGGTATGATGCGCACGGCAGCAAGTTTTCCCTCGAAAGAAACCAAGGTTTATCGAACTAGGAGGAGCCAAGAAGCATGTTGAAGGTTGATGGCGGCGGGATGTAGTGCGGCGCAACACCAGAGATTCCGGCGCCAACGTGGAACCTGCACAACACAACCAAAGTACTTTGCCCCAACGAAACAGTGAGGTTGTCAATCTCACCGGCTTGTTGTAACAAAGGATTAACCGTATTGTGTGGAAGATGATTGTTTGCAGAGAAAACAGTAAAAACAAGTATTGCAGTAGATTGTATTTCAGTAAAGAGAATTGGACCGGGGTCCACGGTTCACTAGAGGTGTCTCTCCCATAAGACGAACAGCATGTTGGGTGAACAAATTACGAGTTGGGCAATTGACAAATAAAGAGAGCATGACAATGCACATACATATTATGATGAATATAGTGAGATTTAATTGGGCATTACGACAAAGTACATAGACCGCCATCCAACTGCATCTATGCCTAAAAAGTCCACCTTCAAGTTATCATCCGAACCCCCTCCAGTATTAAGTTGCAAAGCAACAGACAATTGCATTAAGTATGGTGCGTAATGTAATCAACAACTACATCCTTAGACATAGCATCAATGTTTTATCCCTAGTGGCAACAGCACAACACAACCTTAAAACTTTCTTCACTTTGTCCCGAGTGTCAATGCGGGCATGAACCCACTATCGAGCATAAGTACTCCCTCTTGGAGTTAAAAGCATCTACTTGGCCAGAGCATCTACTAATAACGGAGAGCATGCAAGATCTTAAACAACACATAAGCATAACTTTGATAATCAACATAACAAGTATTCTCTATTCATCGGATCCCAACAAACGCAACATATAGAATTACATATAGATGATCTTGATCATGATAGGCAGCTCACAAGATCCGACAATGATAGCACAATGGGGATAAGACAACCATCTAGCTACTGCTATGGACCCATAGTCCAGGGGTAGACTACTCACTCATCACTCCGGAGGCGACCATGGCGGTGTAGAGTCCTCCGGGAGATGATTCCCCTCTCCGGCAGGGTGCCGGAGGCGATCTCCAGGATCCGCCGAGATGGGATCGGCGGTGACGGCGTCTCTGGAAGGTTTTCCGTATCGTGGCTCTCGATACTGGGGGTTTCGTCACGGAGGCTTTAAGTAGGCGGAAGGGTAGGTCAAGAGGCGGCACGAGGGCCCCACACCACAGGGCCGCGCGGCCAAGGGGGCCGCGCCGCCCTAGGGTGTGGCCCCCTCGTGGCCCCTCTTCGTCTCGTCTTCGGTCTTCCGGAAGCTTCGTGAGAAAATAGGCCTCCGGGCTTTTATTTCGTCCAATTCCGAGAATATTTCTTTACTAGGATTTCCGAAACCAAAAACAGCAGAAAACGAGCAAGCGGCACTTCGGCATCTTGTTAATAGGTTAGTTCCAGAAAATGCACGAATATGACATAAAGTGTGCATAAAACATGTAGATAACATCAATAATGTGGCATGGAACACAAGAAATTATCGATACGTTGGAGACGTATCAGGTCTCAATGCTTCCAAGGCGGCACAGGACCGAAAGAAAAATGAAGTAGCCAGAAATCAGGGTGTGAAAAAAAATCCAAGAAAAGAAAGATTTCAATTGGGCTGTATCTGGACATCTGGGCCTTCGAACTATCCTGTCGGGCCTTTTGACTCGTACAATTTCAGCCCACTCCAAAACAGGAAAGGTCGAATTTTTCTCAAAAAAAAACCGGAAAGTCCTATGCTTCGCAAAAACAAAAAACAAGGAGATTCAACATATAAGTTTGTTTATGTAGATATAAAGATTTAATATATCCGTTTGCAATAGCTCAGAGCGAAATACAACGTTTATTGTCTGCAAAATAAAATATCACATGTTTCTTGTACGGGGAGGCTGACATCGGGGACCCATGAGCCAGCAGCGTCGTCAACGTTTCAAAGGCGGCAGGGGATCGAAAATAAAAAAAAAGCCAAAAATCAGTTGGTAAAAAAATACAAGAAAAGAAAACATTTATCGTTCCGAGAGGATGACATGCGGGACCCATGAGGCAGCAGCATCCTCAACGTTTCAAAGTCGGCATGAGATCGAAAGAAAAAGCCAAGTGACATAATATCGGGAGCCAAAAATAATCCAAGAAAAGAAACTTTATTGTACATAGAGGATGACATGCGGGTCCCATTTTGTAGCAGCGGTCTCAACGTTTCCAAGGCGGCACAGGACCAAAAGAAAAATGAGGCAGCAGCATTCTCAACAATTCCAAGGCGGCAGGAGATCAAAAGAAAAAAAAGGAAATAGCCAGAAATTAATTAGGGGTCAAAAATAAATCCACCGAAGGAAACTTTTATTGTTCATAGAGGATGACATGTGGGACCGACCTGCCAACAGCGTCCTCATCGTTTCAAAGGGGGCAGGGGATCAAAAGAAAAAGGCAAATATCAAGAAATTAGGGGTAAAAAATAACTCCAAGAAAGGAAACTTTTATTGTTCGTAGAGGATGACATGCGGGACCCATGAGCCAGCAGCTTACTCAACGTTTCAAAGGTGGCATGAGATCGAAAGAAAAAGGCAAGTGACCAAATATCAGGAGCCAAAAATAATCCAAGATTTATTGTACATAGAGGATGACATGTGGGTCCCATTTTGCAGGAGCGGTCTCAATGTTTGTAATGCGGCTTGAGATCAAAAGAAAAAGAAAGTAGCTAGTAATTAGGGGGTGAAAAAAAATCCAAGAAAAGAAAGTTGATGGACATAGAGGATGACATGCGGGTCCCTTGAGCCAACAGACTTACTCAACGTTTCAAAGGGGGCAGGGGATCAAAAGAAAAAGGCAAGCCAAAAATCAGAGGGTGAAAAAAAATCCAACAAAGGAAACTTTTATAGCACATAGAGGATGACATGCGGGTCCCATGAGCCAGCAGGTCTCTCAACGTTTCAAACGTGGCATGAGATCGAAAGAAAAAGGCAAGTGAAAAAATATCAGGAGCCAAAAATAATTCAAGAAAAGAAAGTTTTATAGTACATAGAGGATGACATGCGGGTCCCATTTAGCAGCAGCGGTATCACCGTTTGAGAGGCGGCAGGGGATCGAAAGAAAAAGGCAAGTAAAAAAATATGAGCAGCCAAAAATAATTCAAGAAAAGAAAGTTTTATAGTACATAGAGGATGACATGCGGGTCCGATTTAGCAGCAGGGGTATCACCGTTTGAGAGGCGGCAGGGGATCAAAAGAAAAAAGAAATTGCCAAAAATCAGAGGGTGAAAAAAAAACCAAGAAAATGAACTTTTATAGTACATAGAGGATGACATGCGGGTCCCATGAGCCTGCGGAGTTCCTCAACGTTTCAAACGTGGCATGAGATCGAAAGAAAAAGGTAAGTGACCAAATATGAGGTGCCAAAAATAATTCAAGAAAAGAAAGTTTTATAGTACATAGAGGATGACATGCGGGTCCCATTTAGCAGCAGCGGTATCACCGTTTGAGAGGCGGCAGGGGATCGAAAGAAAAAGGCAAGTGACCAAATTTGAGGTGCCAAAAAAAACTCCAAGAAAAGAAAGTTTTATAGTACATAGAGGATGACATGCGGGTCCCATTTAGCAGCAGCGGTATCACCGTTTGAGAGGCGGCAGGGGATCGAAAGAAAAAGGTAAGTGACCAAATATGAGGTGCCAAAAAAAACTCCAAGAAAAGAAAGTTTTATAGTACATAGAGGATGACATGCGGGTCCCATTTAGCAGCAGCGGTATCACCGTTTGAGAGGCGGCGGGGATCGAAAGAAAAAGGCAAGTGACCAAATTTGAGGTGCCAAAAAAACTCCAAGAAAAGAAAGTTGATTGCACATAGAGGATGACATGCGGGTCCCATTTAGCAGCAGCGGTCTCAACGTTTCCAAGGCGGCAAGGGATCAAAAGAAAAAGGAAGTAGCCGGAAATCGTGGGGTCAAAAAAAATCCAAGAATAGAAAGAATTTTGGTTCATAGAGGATGACCTGCGGGACCCATGATCCTGCATCGTAAACGGCTCGATCGGAGAACGTTGAGCGAGATGGCGTGATCGAGAAAAAAAAACAATGCCAGAGAGGCTGCCATCTGGGCCCTACATCCCTCGGCGGTGCGGATTTGCGTTGACTCGGCCAGCGAACCCGAGATTTCGAGATGCACCACGTCCCGGGCCACCATACGCGACGTTTTGGCCGCTTTCGTCGGGCTAGGTGGCCTCAAAAACGAGAAAAAAAAGTTTTGACATGCACCACGGAGGGACCCAAAATCGTCGGCCATGGTACACCAGCAACCACGGCGCGACTTCAACTTCGTCGGCCATGGCAACTTTTCTTGTAGTGTTCACACTACGAAAGGAGGAATAGATCACATCAATACTATCATAGCAATAGTTAACTTCATAATCTACAAGAGATCACAATCATAGCCTACGCCAAGTACTACACGATGCACACACTGTCACCATTACACCGTACAGGAGGAATAAACTACTTTAATAACATCACTAAAGTAGCACGCAGATATATTGTGATACAAAACACATTGCAATCATAAAGGGATATAAATAAGCACTTCACTATGCCATTCATAACAGCGAATAAGTATTTTGTGAAATATAGCCTAAGGGACCCACACGGTGCACACACTGTCACCTTTACACACGTGGGACAAGGAGTCTCCGGAGATTACATAAGTAAAATCCACTTGACTAGCATAATGACATCTAGATTACAAGCATCATCATATGAATCTCAATCATGTAAGGCAGCTCATGAGATTATTGTATTGAAGTACATAGGAGAGAGATGAACCACATAGCTACCGGTACAGCCCCGAGCCTCGATGGAGAACTACTCCCTCCTCATGGGAGACGAGCAGCGTTGGTGAAGATGGCGATGGTGTCGATGGAGGAGCCTTCCGGGGGCACTTCCCCGTCCCGGCGGCGTGCCGGAACAGAGACTCCTGTCCCCCAGATCTTGGCTTCGCGATGGCGGTGGCTCTGGAAGGTTTCTCGTACCGTGGCTTTTTTCGTATCGTGTTTTAGGTCAGGGACCTTTATATAGGCGAAGAGGCGGCGTCAGAAGGTCAACGAGGCGACGACACAACAGGGGGGCGCGGGCCGCCCTTGGCTGCACCGGCCTACTGTTTGGTGGGCCTGTGGCCCCCCTCTGGCGGCTCTCGGGTGTTCTGGAAGCTTCATGCAATCCTAAGATGCTGGGCGTTGATTTCGTCCGATTCCGAGAATATTTCCTTACTAGGATTTACGAAACCAAAAACAGCGAGAAAATAGCAACCGGCCCTTCGGCATCTCGTCAATAGGTTAGTTCCGGAAACGCATAAATATGACATAAAGTATGCACAAAACATGTAGATATCATCAATAATGTGGCATGGAACATAAGAAATTATCGATACGTCGGAGACGTATCAGCATCCCCAAGCTTAGTTTACGCTCGTCCCGAGCGGGTAAACGATAACAAAGATAATTTTTGGAGTGACATGCCATCATAACCTTGATCATACTATTGTAAGCATATGTAATGAATGCCGCGATCAAAACAATGGTAATGACATGAGTAAACAAATGAATCATAAAGCAAAGACTTTTCATGAATAGTACTTTCAAGACAAGCATCAAGAAGTCTTGCATAAGAGTTAACTCATAAAGCAATAAATCAAAGTAAAGGTATTGAAGCAACACAAAGGAAGATTGAGTTTCAGCGGTTGCTTTCAACTTATAACATGTATATCTCATGGATATTGTCAATGTAAAGTAATATAACAAGTGCAATATGCAAGTATGTAGGAATCAATGCACGAGTTCACACAAGTGTTTGCTTATTGAGGTGGAGAGAAATAGGTGAACTGACTCAACATAAAAGTAAAAGAAAGGCCCTTCGCGAGAGGAAGCATTGATTGCTATATTTGTGCTAGAGCTTTGGTTTTGAAAACATAAAGAGAGCATAAAAGTAAAATTTTGAGAGGTGTTTGTTGTTGTCAACGAATGGTAGTGGGCACTCTAACCCCCTTGCCAGACAAACCTTCAAAGAGCGGCTCCCATGAAGGACGTTATCTCTACCAGCAAGGTAGATCATCCCTCTTCTCTTTTGTTTACACATGTAATTTAGTTTTATTTATGGATGACACTCCTCCCAACCTTTTGCTTACACAAGCCATGGCTAACCGAATCCTCGGGTGCCTACCAACATTCACATACCATGAAGGAGTGTCTATTTGCAAAATTAAGTTGCTTACTGATGAATCAGAGCAAAACATGTGAAGAGAATTATTAATGAAGGTTCATTAATTGGGGGCTGGGAACCCCGCGCCAGCTCTTTTTGCAAAATTATTGGATAAGCGGATGAAGCCACTAGTCCATTGGTGAAAGTTGTCCAACAAGAATGAAAGATAAACACCATATACTTCCTCATGAGCTATAAAACATTGACACAAATCAGAGGTGATAAATTTTGAATTATTTAAAGGTAGCACTCAAGCAATTTACTTTGGAATGGCGGAGAAATACCATGTAGTAGGTAGGTATGGTGGACACAAATGGCATAGTGGTTGGCTCAAGGATTTTGGATGCATGAGAAGTATTCCCTCTCGATACAAGGCTTAGGCTAGCAAGGTTATTTGAAACAAACACAAGGATGAACCGGTGCAGCAAAACTCACATAAAAGACATATTGTAAACATTATAAGACTCTACACCGTCTTCCTTGTTGTTCAAACTCTTTACTAGAAATTATCTAGACCTTAGAGAGACCAATTATGCAAACCAAATTTTAGCAAGCTCTATGTATTTCTTCATTAATAGGTGCAAAGTATATGATGCAAGAGCTTAAACATGAGCACAACAGTTGCCAAGTATCACATTGTCCAAGACATTTTACCAATTACTACATGTAGCATTTTCCGTTTCCAACCATATAACAATTAACGAAGCAGTTTCAACCTTCGCCATGAAAATTAAAAGCTAAGAACACATGTGTTCATATGAACCAGCGGAGCGTGTGTCTCTCCCACACAAGCATTTATTCAAACAAAAACACAAACAAAAGCACACAGACGCTCCAAGTAAAGTACATAAGATGTGACCGAATAATAATATAGTTTCAAGGGAGGAACCTAATAAATTTGTCGATGAAGAAGGGGATGCCTTGGGCATCCCCAAGCTTAGATGCTTGGGTCTTCTTGAAATATGCAGGGATGAACCACCGGGGCATCCCCAAGCTTAGACTTTTCACTCTTCTTGATCATAGTATATCATCCTCCTCTCTTGACCCTTGAAAACTTCCTCCACACCAAACTCGAAACAAACTCATTAGAGGGTTAGTGCATAATAAAAATTCACATGTTCAGAGGTGACACAATCATTCTTAACACTTCTGGTCATTTCCCAAAGCTACTGGATGTTAATGGAACAAAGAAATCCATCCAACATAGCAAAAGAAGCAATGCGAAATAAAAGGCAGAATCTGTCAAAACAGAACAGTCCGTAAACACGAATTTTAAAGTGGCACCAGACTTGCTCAGATGAAAATTCCCAAATTGAATGAAAGTTGCGTACATATCTGAGGATCACGCACGTAAATTGGCATAATTTTCTGAGTTACCTACAGAGAATTAGGCCCAGATTCGTGACAGCAAGAAATCTGTTTCACGCGAGTAATCCAAATCTAGTATGAACCTTACTATCAAAGACGTTACTTGGCACAACAATGCAACAAAATTAAGATAAGGAGAGGTTGCTACAGTAGTAACAACTTCCAAGACACAAATACAAAATAAAAGTACTGTAACAAAATAAACACATGGGTTATCTCCCAAGAAGTTCTTTTTTTATAGCCATTAAGATGGGCTCAGCAGTTTTAATGATGCACTCGCAAGAAATAGTAGTTGAAGCAAAAGAGATCATCAAGAGGCAAATTCAAAACAAATTTAAGTCTAACATGCTTCCTATGCATAGGAGTTTTGTAAATAAACAAGTTCATGAAGAAAAAAGTAACAAGCATAGGAAGATAGAACAAGTGTAGCTTCAAAAATTTCAGCACATAGAGAGGTGTTTTAGTAACATGAAAATTTCTACAACCATATTTCAGTAGCAACATGAGCAAACTCAACAATATAAATATCACATAAAGCATTCTTATCATGAGTCTCATGCATAAAATTATTACTCTCCACATAGGCATAATCAATTTTATTAGTTGTAGTGGGAGCAAATTCAACAAAGTAGCTATCATTATTATTCTCATCATCAAATATAGGAGGCATATTGTAATCATAATCAAATTTATCCTCCATAACAGGCGGTACTAAAAGACCAATATCATTATAATCATCATAAATAGGAGGCAAAGTATCATCAAAGTAAATTTTCTCCTCAATGCTTGGGGGACTAAAAATATCATGCTCATCAAAGCCAGCTTCCCCAAGCTTAGAATTTTCCATATCATTAGAAACAATGGTGTTCAAAGCGTTCATACTAATATGTTCCATAGGTTTTTTAATTTTCGCATCAAACCATCCATGTCTTAAATCAGGAAATAGAATAAGAAGCTCATTGTTGTCCATTATGCCTAACTAGTGTAAACAAGAAACAAAAAGATGCAATTGCAGGATCTAAAGGAAATAGCTTCGAGCACACACACAACGGCAACAGAAAAGTACTTTACCTGGGACCGGAGTATGAGTGCCTTTTACCTTTCCTCCCCGGCAACGGCGCCAGAAAAGTGGCTTAGTTGCCGGGGTCCGAAGTGTGAGTGCCGTTTACCTTTCCTCCCCGGCAACGGCGCCAGAAAAGTGCTTGATGTCTACGGGTGCTTCTATTCTTGTAGACAGTGTTGGGCCTCCAAGAGCAGAGGTTTGTAGAATAGCAGCAAGTTTCCCTTAAGTGGATCACCCAAGGTTTATCGAACTCGGGGAGGAAGAGGTCAAAGATATCCCTCTCATGCAACCCTGAAACCACAAAGCAAGAAGTCTCTTGTGTCCCCAACACACCTAATAGGTGCACTAGTTCGGCGAAGAGATAGTGAAATACAGGTGGTATGAATAAGTATGAGCAGTAGCAATGGCACCAGAAAAGTGCTTTGCTGTCCGGGATCGGCGTGTGGTTGATGGTGGTAATATTGCGAGCAGTATAAATGCAGTAAAACAGTAAACAAGCAGCGATAGCAGTATTTAGGAACAAGGCCTAGGGATCATACTTTCACTAGTGGACACTCTCAACATTGATCACATAACAGAATAAATAAATAGATGCTAGACTCTACACCCTCTTGTTGGATGATGAACACCACTAACCGTGTAGGATTACACGAACCCTCAATGCCGGAGTTAACAAGCTCCACAATATTCAATGTTCATATTTAAATAACCTTAGAGTGCATAACGGATCAACATAACCAAACCAAGTACTAACATAGCATGCACACTGTCACCTTCACACTACGAAAGGAGGAATAGATCACATCAATACTATCATAGCAATAGTTAACTTCATAATCTACAAGAGATCACAATCATAGCCTACGCCAAGTACTACACGATGCACACACTGTCACCATTACACCGTACAGGAGGAATAAACTACTTTAATAACATCACTAAAGTAGCACGCAGATATATTGTGATACAAAACACATTGCAATCATAAAGAGATATAAATAAGCACTTCACTATGCCATTCATAACAGCGAATAAGTATTTTGTGAAATATAGCCTAAGGGACCCACACGGTGCACACACTGTCACCTTTACACACGTGGGACAAGGAGTCTCCGGAGATCACATAAGTAAAATCCACTTGACTAGCATAATGACATCTAGATTACAAGCATCATCATATGAATCTCAATCATGTAAGGCAGCTCATGAGATTATTGTATTGAAGTACATAGGAGAGAGATGAACCACATAGCTACCGGTACAGCCCCGAGCCTCGATGGAGAACTACTCCCTCCTCATGGGAGACAGCAGCGTTGGTGAAGATGGCGATGGTGTCGATGGAGGAGCCTTCCGGGGGCACTTCCCCGTCCCGGCGGCGTGCCGGAACAGAGACTCCTGTCCCCCAGATCTTGGCTTCGCGATGGCGGCGACTTTGGAAGGTTTCTCGTACCGTGGCTTTTTTCGTATCGTGTTTTAGGTCAGGGACCTTTATATAGGCGAAGAGGCGGCGTCAGAAGGTCAACGAGGCGACGACACAACAGGGGGGCACGGGCCCCCCTTGGCCGCGCCGGCCTACTGTTTGGTGGGCCTGTGGCCCCCTCTGGCGGCTCTCGGGTGTTCCGGAAGCTTCATGCAATCCTAAGATGCTGGGCGTTGATTTCGTCCGATTCCGAGAATATTTCCTTACTAGGATTTCTGAAACCAAAAACAGCAGAAATCGACAACCGGCCCTTCGGCATCTCGTCAATAGGTTAGTTCCGGAAAACGCATAAATATGACATAAAGTATGCATAAAACATGTAGATATCATCAATAATGTGGCATGGAACATAAGAAATTATCGATACGTCGGAGACGTATCAAGGAGCCTTCACCCTTTTCTTCTGCACAGGGACCTTATTATGACCACACCATGTATGATCCACCGGCGTGGAACCCTGACCCTCGCTGGGGTTGATCTCCACTTAGGCCAAACGCCTAAGCTTGGGGGGAGGTATACCGGCATCACTCATTCATTGCATATTACAATTGCTGGATACTTGTACATACTTGTTTAGCTTCTTAAGGTGGTTTCTAATAAGAGGGAGATGATATTTGGGGAAGTGCTGTTTGAAAACAGATTCTGGGCTGATACCAAACAAATTTCCAAAAACAGCCAGAACGTTATTTTATGAAGCCAATTTTTGTGCATGTTCCCCAGGTTATTATCTAACTTTCATTAGTTGAGCACTTTTCGAGTTGAGCAGCGGAAGATTTTCGTAAAAATATATTACTGTACTGCTGTCAAGTTTGACGAATTTCTGCTACTTTGTGTTTATGTGACTCTTTTAGTTTTCATTTTCTTGTTTTTGCTTTGTTTCTTTCCTAAAACACAAAAAGACCAAAAATATTTCTGTTGTTTCTCTTTACCATTTGCTTATTTTGGTTTCTTGCTCCTATGTTGCTTTATTTGCTATCGTTGGTTTGCTATAAGAAAATCCAAAAAGATTTTGCTTTGTTTGCTTGTTTCCTTTTGTTCTTGTCTCCAATTCGAAAACACCAAAAATATTTGTTGTTCTTCTTTGGTTTTGTAAAGTTCATTATGGAGTTCAGCGGTCTCCGGTGGCTGGAGCTTGGTTTTCATTCCATATTATTTGAGCTACACAAGTGAAAGGCAATAATGACGATCTATGACAACTCGACTATGGTGAGAGACTGGTATGAACTCTATTTGTTTTCATTTTTGTACATATACTCATCCATGTGAGCATGCTTAGCTGGTTCATGTGAGGTATATGTCATTTAAGAAAGTCTAGTAGTTCATGATCTCTCATGATTAACCCCAATTTATTAATATGAGTAGCATGTCATAAATATTGGCTTGCGTTGTTTTATTCATAGATAGGTATGACATTGTGGTATCCTCCTCTGAATAATTCACTTGAATCAACTTGGCACATGCTCACGCATGCATATGACTGAACAAAAGTCAATTAAGCCTCGATGATTTACTTTGCCTCAGAGTTCTTGTATCACTTTTATGCCCCTGTTAATTTATTTTGTCGCAAGCATGATTATGACAGTTATTGCTCTCTTGATTTTCGATTCCCAGTCTATTGCTACCCTTCACTTGTACTGAGCGGGAACGCTGCTCGTGCTTCCAAACCCCTGAAAACCAAGTTATTCCAAAGTGTCCACCATAAATACCTATGCATGGCATTTCGAACCATTCCAAGTAAATTCTCATGTGCTACCTTTAAACCTTCAAAATGCTTCTCAATTTGTGTCGATGTTTTATAGCTCATGAGGAAGTATGTGGTGTTTTATCTTTCAACCTTGTCATTTACTCCTGACGGACTTTCACCAATGGACTAGTGGCACATCCGCTTATCCAATAATTTTGCAAAAAGAGCTGGCAAAGGGGTTCCCAGCCCCAATTAATTAACTTTCATTAATAATTCTCTTCACATGTTTTGCCCTGATTTATCAGTAAGCACCTTAATTTGCAAATAGACACTCCTCCATGGTATGAGAATGTTGGAAGGCACCCGAGGATTCGGTTAGCCATGGATTCTGTAAGCAAAGGTTGGGGGGAGTGTCATCCATAATGAAAGTAAAGTATATGTGTAAACAAAAGAGAAGAGGGATGATTTACCTTGCTGGTAGAGAAAACGTCCTTCATGGGAGCCGCTCTTGAAAGTCTGGTTGACGAGGTAGTTAGAGTACCCACTATCATTCGTTGACAACAACAAACACCTCTCAAAATAATTTTACTCCTGTTTTAGAAATGAAAAGCTCTAGCACATGTTAATCCCTGCTTCCCTCTGCGAAGGGTCAATCTTTTACTTTTATGTTGAGTCACCGTCCTTTCTTTGAGCACCTTCTTGAGAGCACAACTGTCATTCTTAGTACAATATGCTTGTCCCAAAATGTAATTAACTGTGGTATAACTTTGATGCTTTTATCTTTGATAATCTCTACTTCCAGTCTTTCCATGAACCTCAAAGGTGCCCGAGCATTTATGTTTTGCTGTACAAATACGGGCAAGTGAGATACCACTTTATCATATCCTTTTATGAACATTGCAACTTTGCTGATAGACATGATTCATGATGCTTATTATTAATTCGTTGGTACCTTTTCCATGATTGACATAGCTATTAGATGACTTTATTTGCATGTATCTTATTATGAATTGCCTAAGTACTTGTCCATATCATGAGAATATTTACATCATATGAACAAATGTGTCCGTGAAAGTTCTTTTATCGCACTCAGTTGTTAACTGAATTGCTTGAGGACAAGCAATAAGCTAAGCTTGGGGGGAGTTGATACGTCCAAAACGTATCTACTTTCCCGAACACTTTTGCTATTGTTTTGCCTCTAATTTGTGTATTTTGGATACAACTAACACGGACTAACGCTGTTTTCAGCAGAATTGCCCTGGTGTCTTGTTTTTGTGCAGAAACTCAACTTTCAGGAAAATCCCCGGGATTAATTCCAATGGGCCTATTTTCACAGAAGAGGGACGGAGCCAGAAGACCAGAAGGAGGGGGGCCACGAGGCGCCCACCTCATAGGGCGGCGCGGTGGGCCCCTGGGCCGCGTCGGCCTAGTGTGGCGGCGCCTCGGCCAGCCTCCGACGCTCCCCTCTGGACTACTTAAAGGCTTCGACCTAAAAACGCACGGGGGTTAGACGAAATCGCCAGAAGACATCCAGAACACCGCCACCATCGCAAAACTCCGTCTCGGGACCAGAAACTCCGTTCTGGCACTCCGCCGGGACGGGGAAACGTCGTGTACCGCCTCGCTCCCGGAACTTCCGTCGTCGCCTTTCTCTAAAACCCAAGCCCCTTATGGTGGGCATTGCCGAGGAACCGCCTCGTCAATTGGCGCCGTCTGTGGGAAGTGCAACGGCTGGATTTTGTCATTCGGGCGAGATCCATCAACCTCTGCAATTTACGGCTCAAGATCGCCATCCGCCGACTAGTCGGCATCTGTGTCTTCGGTTTCGTCACGGCTGTCCAGAGAACAGCGGAGGATTCATCGGATCTAAACTCTGCTGACTCCCGCAAGACCTGCATGTGTCAAAGCTGGCTATCCATCAGATTAACATGATCAGGAAAATCCATAGCATTAGGATGGCGTGCATCTGCGTGCTGCCATGTGCAGCTTCCCGTATGAGAAAGTCAAGAAGAGGACAATTCACGAAGAGTTTTCAAGCCAAGGATAAAGAAGAAAAAAAAAGAGCCCGCCCAGCGCAAGTCAACTAGCTTTGCATGTCCTGGGAATCGTTCATGGGATTGAATAATTGCAGCATATGGAGCCAATCAGCTGGCATGCTACAGAGCAAAGAAAAAAAAAGAGAAGATCGATCGTTGCAGCCGACGGAATTATAAAGGGAGTACATGTTTGCCGATATCAACACTGGCCGAAACTTTACCCGATCGGACCAGCCAGCGCGCCTTTCGCGGTCGCAAATTCGCAGCCGATACGAAGACCAGTTCATCAACGACAAAATATGTAACATCCCAAATTTCAAATCAATGAAGGAGAAGAAGTTCAATACTCAAATTTTGGAACCAACAAAAACTTTTATTTGCATATAGTACCATGCATAGGATTTGTGCATGTTGTGTGAATTTGCCATGATGATTACTTGTGTGCTTATGTGTTACATTCTAAAACCCTAATTTGATCATGAGGAGATCTTCTAGCAAATCCAAAATAAGAAAAAATAAAGAAAAGGGAAAATTCACCAAAAACCCTCACATATGGTTTATGCCATTTTTACAAATCTTTTACCTAGATCATTTTGGGTTTGCACCATTAGTTGTATAATGTTACTAAACACTTATTACCACTTTTGGAATCAAAGAAACTCAAATCAAATCAAATTTGAACTCAATTTGTGATCACATGCACTAATGGTCAAATCTGCCATTTTTAGTCTGATCACTACTTTGAGCCTCTGTATTTAGAGATTTTCAAACCAAACATTTCCAACTCTTTGCACCTCATCCAAGTGCACATCAAGGTGAACAACTTTGGTAAAGACCACCAGTACAAATTCATCTTGGATCAAAAGTTATGCTCAAGCCAAGATGAGACTTTGAAGCAAAACTAAAATCATCCCATTTTGCAACTTTTGCCATTCTTTTTATTTTTAAATGCCACCACCACCTTTGTGTGTTGTGGACCATCTGAAGCAAGTCCAATGCACCTCTTTCAAAATTTTCAAATGCACTTGCATGAAGCAAAATTTGACAAAAACTTGGAATTCAAATCTACCCAAATCCCAAAATCACTATTCCTAATAGTGTTGGCCAACCCTACTCAACCCCTTGTGCCCTACTTGTTCCCTCGTTCCCTCTCAACCTCAACTTGGCATAGAAACCCTAGAGGAGGGCCAAACATGGCCAAGCCATGGCCATGCCGGCCATGCTCACCATGCATGCACCCTCCCCTCTCCCCTCTCAACCCTAGCCCTGGCTACCTTGTCCCCCTTATCCCCTTGGTCCCCTGAGCACCCTGGTGGCCGCCATTGCCGGAGAGGAAGGCCACAGAGGCGGCACGCGTCGCGCCCACGACGCTCAGGGCCATGCCGATGACAGCGTGGGCACGCCCACGGGCACGCACGGCACACACGTCGCCTCGACGTTCTGCGCCACCCATGGCCCCCTTCTTTCTCCTGGAGCATCACCGCAGCACCACGAGACCGTCAGACACGCTCGCGACGCCGACCCGCGCCCGCCGTTGCTGGAGACGGCGACCAAACCCCGCCTCGGGCGCGCAGTACCTCGCGATCGCCCGACCAATTTAGGCACCGCCTAACCTAGCCGTCGCCGCTCAGAAGATCGCCTGGATACGCGGCACAGTGCCCAGCCCTCGCCTAGCTCGATGGCTCGCCGGAGAGCCCGCGCCATTGTCGACTTGCCGCAGCACCCACGGCACACTTCCGCGCCTATAAAAGGAGGCCTCCCCTCGACGATTTCTGCACACCATCACCATCCCCACTCTTCCCTCGATCTCCTCGACCACCTCCCCTTCTCGATTCACCACCAGAGCTCGCCAATTTCACCACCGGAGCCCGCTAGTACCGCAGCTCGCCGCCGTCGATTGGAGCCATCCCCGGAGCTGCCGCCGGTACCTGGAGCTTCGCCGTCGACTACAACTTCACCGCGCACACTGCCCACCCTTTCTGGATCCACGGTGAGCCCTCTGACCCCCTAGCCTCGCCGCGCCAGTGAGCTCCTCTCGCCGGTGACGACGACGAACGAGAGCCGTTCGATCGTGTTATAATCCAACGCCTCACACGCCCCGTACCGCTTCGCGTAGTAAAGAGAGGCTGACGGGTGGCCCCTCACCTGTCAGGCAGCCCGCGCGTCGTGGATGCGTGGTGGGCTGGCCTTGCGCCGTTTAAATGAAATAGGCCCAGTAACGTTTCCCGCGCTGGCTGACATAGGCATCCCAAATGGGCCTGCCAAAGATAGTACCCGGGGTTTAACGAAGGCCCACTACCCGAAGAATAAGAAGGTTCGAGAGCCCAAGACATATTAAGGAAAATAGAGTTGTAATAGGAAATGTTGTTTGTAAATTTGGCGGGACGAGTTAGAAACCGTCCCGGACTCTGTAACTTGTACAAAACGAAACCCTCGGCTCCACCTCTTATATAAAGGGGGAGTCGAGGGACGAGGAGATCATCGAATCATTGTTTACGAACCCTAGTTTTCATAATCGTCGAGTACTTTTCGGCTGAAACCTTCGAGATCTACTTGCCCTCTACTTCTAACTAAACCCTAGCCTACAATCCATAGGCATTGACAAGTTAATCCCTTTTCAATTGGCGCCGTCTGTGGGAATTAGAGAAGTAAGGATCTGATCTCGATGGCACGTTCAAGGACTTCGACATCATCAACCGGAAGCAACACTATGGATCGAGGTAAACAGATCGCTGCTGGTCTTGTTGATTTTGTTCCTCACCCACCCTCCCGTTTGGATGCATATGCGTATCTGGCGGAGCCCTGGAGATGACGTTCGGAAGGTTTCACTTTCGCGTCGAGAAAGAAGGATCGTATCGTGTCGAAATTCCGATTTCGTCGGGATCGTCGGCGGTCGATTCCGATTTTTCAAGCTATGCATCGTCAAGCCGAGTCGAAGAAGAAACTTCGGCAACACGTTACGTCGGCATCGAGCAAGAGAGAAACTCGCCAAAATCTTCAGCAACACATCGTTTGAGTCATCTGCGGACTCATATATAAGCGATGGCTCAAGCGATGTCGACAGTTACGACTTCATCGACAAATCTATCACAGTGGGTAAGGTCTTCATCAATCTCAACAATGATGTCACCAAACCCAATATAGATCGGAGTACAAAATATCACCAGATTTATGCTATCGACAATCAAGAGGAAACATCAGAGGCTTTCGACGATTTGGGTAATCCTTTCGTCGATCCCTCTGATCTAAGGAGAGGTATGGGCACTAAATATGTCGGGCCCACGCCACGTGTCAGCGTTCAACTTCCACAAGCAGCTTGGGATAGAGCCGCAAAAGCTCTAGATGGTTTGGAGCCAATGACGACAACGGCCACGGCTCAAGAACTGCAAGCTTATCAATATAGGCTCGCACGAGCTGCTAGAGAAATAGAAAAACAGACAGCTGAGTTGAACAGGAGAAAGGAGGCAGCTTCTGCATCCAGCAGGAGAAGGGCAAATCTAAGTGGACAATCTAGAGTTTCGGGTGATAGCCACAGAGAGGCTCGGAACAGAGGAAGATCAAGGTTACAACACATACCCGAAGCAGAAAGAGAGCATCTGATTCAAAACCTCGACATGTCCTTTATGTCGATAGACACAAGAGGAAATATTATTCCTAAGACACCAGAAGCTGGGTATATGGCGACACAGGCTTACATCCTCGCATCTAGGCCACCCCCAGGAGATCCAAGGGAAACATTATATAATATGGCGTTAGCAGGGGTTGGAGCTATGGGAACAGCGTTTGTATCAACGCCTCCCGAAGGAGCGGCAAGGCAAAATAGTCCACGACCTGCAGCAGCAACGGCGGCAGTTCCTGAAGGACCAAGCGGTGCAAGAGACACAGGAGCACAAGCAAGAGTCGATAGAGCGAGGCAAAGCAGAAGGGATCATCGGCAATCCCCGGAGCTTAATGACGAGGATATGTGCGGCCTGCCGTGCTTTACAAGAAGAGTACGAAAAACTCGAGTCCCTTCGGGATTTAAGTTGCCTGATCACTTCAAAAAATTCGACGGCCTGCAAGATCCGGAGGATTGGCTAATTGACTACCTCGAGACGAGTAAAGTTAACTCGGAGGAACTAGGGCAACAGCCATGCAAAGTATTCAAGTACACCTAAGTGGAGCCGCACGATCTTGGATCAAAAAACTTCCGCCGGGATCCATCGACAGACTGGGAAAGTTTCGAGGACGTATTCGTCAAGAACTTCAGGTCCACATGCAAAAAACCTGCGTCGTTAGAAGAGCTGAGAGCGTGTCGACAAAAACCAGATGAGTCAATGAGAAAATACATCCAAAGGTGGAACATCATAAAAAACTCGGCAGAGAATATATCTGACGAGAGAGCAATAGATGCGTTTGTCGCAGGAATTAGGCGTGGAGATTTTGTTGAGGACTTGGGAAGAACTAATCCAAAAACAGTATCTGCATTGATGGAGATAGCAAATAGGTGGGCAGACGGAGAAGACGCCGTCCACAATAAACGACAGAGGTCGCCAGAGGAGGACCGTGGTCGAAATTATCAATCAAGGCGACGATTTCCTCGGCAGTATTCGAACTATGACGCCCCAGGGCAAATTTCGGCAGGGTTTCGAACAAACACAGGAGGAAACAACAGAGATGATTATCAGAGAAGCAACGAGCAGCGAAGCGATAATAGGGACGACTCCCGCAACAGACAAAATAGTGGGCCAAGGTTTCCAAGACCTTTCGTGTCACCCGAAGAAATGCTGAACGGACCATGCCAGATGCACTTCTTCCTCGACAGCAATGGGAAAAGGCAGTCAGGGCATCTGCAGAAAGACTGTCGAAATTTTCAGGCAATGTTCAGATGTGCAGAAAACGCTCACGCTCGAGCAGCACAGAGAAACCCTCGGGAGCCTAGGAGCGAAGTTCAGGAAGAACAGTAAATATAAAAGTTATTACCTTCGGCTCTGCTGGCATACTCGCGGTACCCAATAAATTGGGACCCGATGCGGATAAGATCCTTGATCATAGGCTGTCGAAGAAGAAGAACGAAGGGGAAAACATCGGCATTAAAAAAAGTAAGGGTTTACAAAAGCAAAATAGAAGAAATATAGACATCGACAAACTTACATCATCCAAGAGCTGCGACGAAGAGCTGCTCAATTGAGGAGGAGGCTCAACAATCATTTCAACCCTTGCCCTTTTTGGCGAAGGGACAAGGGGGCTCGAAGGAGGAGTAGATGTATCAACATTTTGTTGAGGAGGCGAAGATTCTTCTCCTTCAACGGGCTTCTCCGAAATAACTAAAGTGTGTGACGTGCTCGTCCGAGGAGCTACGTCACGAGTTGGTACTTCTTCCTCGTCATCACTGCAAGTAAGGATCAATAGTATAAAAAGTAAAGACAAGAAAAGAAAACTTCGACTACAGAAAAAAGATAACCAAGGTAACTTACGAGCTGACGAGGGATGCAACATAAGGATCATAAGTCGCCTTCGGATGAGAAGGAACAACTTCTTCGGCTTTGGATGTGCCGGAATCTTCGACATCGCTCCTCTTCCTTTTCCTTTGAGGGGAAACAGCGGGAGGAGGAGACTGGACTGACGTAGTGTCCTCGGAAGATCCTGCAGATTTTCGAGAATCCACGGGATCATTTGATAAGGGGTGGCCCGATCTTCTCAGTAAGCAACGGTGGTGATGATGATCACGGGGTGATGGCAGCGGAGAAACACGACGATGTAGTGGATGATAACTTGTATGACGCAACGAGATCTCTCGATTGGTCCCTGTCGCCAATGCAACAGCCCTCAACCCTGCAAGATATTCGCAACTCCACACACTTGCGCACGTAGCCGCCGACCACGAAGCGGTAAGTTGCAACCGTCTAATTCCCAATGGAACAACGAGATCACACAAGACTTAAACAGGATCTACACAATATCCAAGCAATATGGTGTAGGGAATTCAATAGTTTTGCAGAGCAAACAACTAAGAACTAGGGTTTATCTTAAACGTGGTCTAAAGCAGCTAGGGGGCGTCCTGGGCACTTATATAGGTGTCCGGGACGAGTTCTGGTCGAAAAGATACAAAAATAACCGACCCAGAATAGATCTGGTCGAGACAGACTCGGACTGGTCCGGTCTGGAATCCGGTCAACCGGGCTGTGGACCGGGCTGTCCGGTTTGTGGTCCGGTCAACCGGGCTGTGGACCGGGCGGTCCGGTCGGTGGTCCGGTCAACCGGTCGGAAACCGGGAAAACTGCGAAGTTTCCGGTCTCGCCCCGGACGATAATTTCCCTCCGGTTGGTGGCCGGTTTACGACCGGTCGACCGGGCCGTGGACCGGACGGTCCGGTCCGGGGGCCGGTCCGACCGGGTTCTCGGACCGGCCTGGACTTCTTCTTCTCCTCTCGCGCATTCCTCCCGCTCCTCCCTCGCGCGTCCATGAGATATCTTCATGTCCAGCTCCATGTCCAGCTTCACGGCCCTCTTGACGTCCGTCTTCATGTCCAGCTGCTCCTCTCCTCGTGCGATGCTTGTCTCCTCTTGATACCCGATGATACATAAGTAATAGGACTTAGGTAGTATAAAGTTCTCATCAATCAAAGTATCGTTTAGGAACAAGTTCACCTGTTGATTAAGTAGCTTCGCACGAGCTCTTGTAATTGGTCCAATCCGAACTTCATTGGACTTGAGCTTCACAGCAGGTTCATCTTCATTTGTTAATGACGGAGGTAGTAGTGAGGTAGGGATGTCCTCATCATCCCCCCCTTCAAAAGGCGTCGACCCCGACGCTCCAAGGTCTTCTCCGTCATATGGTGTCAAATCAGCAACATTGAAAGAAGTACTGACACCAAACTCATCAACTGGAAGATCTATCGAGTATGCATTATCATTGATCTTGGCAAGCACTTTGTAAGGACCAGCACCACGCGGCTTCAACTTAGACTTCCGTAGCTTCGGGAACCTATCCTTGCGAAAATGTACCCAGACCAAATCACCAGGCTTGAACAACATCTCTTTGCGCTTCTTGTTCATCCTTGCAGCATTGCTCTTGCCTTTCTTCTCGATCAACTCTTTAGTCTTCACATGGACCTTACGCACAAAATCTGCCCTCTTGGATGCCTCCATATTAACTCTCTCATGTATGGGCAAAGGCAACAAGTCAAGTGGAGTAATGGGTTTGAAACCATACACCACCTCAAAAGGACACAGCTCCGTGGTAGAATGTACCGCCCTGTTGTAAGCAAACTCCACATGCGGCAAACACTCTTCCCACTCCTTCGGGTTCTTCTTGATCATGGATCTCAACGAGTTGTGACAAGGTTCGATTCACCACCTCGGCTTGACCATCGGTTTGAGGATGACAAGTAGTACCGAACAGTAGCTTTGTCCCCAGCCTTTCCCCAAAGTGTCTTCCGAAGTAGCTCATGAACTTCACATCACGATCGAAACAATAGTCTTCGGGACTCCATGTAGTCGAACAATCTCCAAGAAAAACAGGTTAGCAATATGCGACGCATCGTCGCTTTTGTGGCAGGCAATAAAGTGTGACATCTTAGAAAATCTGTCCACTACCACAAATATAGAATCATGGCCTCTCTTAGTACGCGGCAAACCCAACACAAAATCCATACTTATATCCTCCCATGGTGTAGTAGGTGCCGGTAACGGAGTATACAAACCGTGAGGCTTCAGCTTGGACTTGGACTTGTTGCAAGTAATGCATCTCCTCACATATCTATCCACGTTCCGCCTCATCTTTGGCCAATAAAAGTGGTCAGCTAGCATGAGTAGCGTCTTCTCACGCCCAAAGTGACCCATCAAACCTCCAGCATGTGATTCCTGCAATAAGAGCAAACGCACAGACGATTCTGGAACACATAGTTTGTTAGCTCTAAACAAGAACCCATCATGTATGTGATATTTTTCCCATGCTGTACCAAGAGCACATAAGCGATATGGTTCAGCAAAATCATGATCAGTAGCATACAAATCACATAGTATCTCTAAACCAGGAATTTTAACATCAAGTTGAGTTAATAGCATATTCTTCCTAGATAGAGCATCAACAACAATGTTATCTTTTCCCTTCTTATGTTTAATGATGTATGGAAAAGACTCAATGAACTCAACCCACTTAGCTAGACTCTTATGCAAAGTAGATTGAGCTTTCAGGTATTTTAAAGCTTCATGATCAGAATGTATGATAAATTCTTTTGGCCACAGATAATGTTGCCAAACCTCAAGAACTCTAATTAAAGCATACAATTCTTTATCATATATAGGATAGTTCAACTTAGCACCAGATAATTTCTCAGAAAAATATGCAATTGGGCGACCCTCTTGCATCAACACACCACCAATTCCAATACCACTAGCATCACATTCAATCTCAAATTGCTTATTGAAATCAGGAAGTGCAAGCAACGGTGCGAAGTTAACAATCGTTTCAGTTCATCAAAAGCATGATCTTGGGCAACGCCCACTCAAAGAAAACACCCTTTTTAGTCAATTCATTCAAAGGTGCAAGCAATAGTAGAAAAATTGGGCACAAAACGGCGATAAAACCCAGCTAGACCATGAAAACTTCTAACTTGACTCACATTCATGGGAGTAGGCCAATTTTGAATAGCTTCAATTTTAGACACATCTACTTCTACTCCATGCTTAGAGACAACATAACCCGTAAATATGACCTTATCTTTGCAAAATGTGCACTTCTCAAGATTACCATAGAGTTTATTATCACGCAACACTTGAAAAACATGTCGAATATGTATAGTATGATCAGATTCATTGCGGCTGTAGATTAATATGTCATCAAAATACACAACCACAAACTTGCCAATAAAATCACGCAAAACATGGTTCATTAGTCTCATGAAAGTGCTAGGTGCATTAGTTAACCCAAAAGGCATTACTAACCACTCATATAAACCAAATTTTATTTTAAAGGCTGTTTTCCACTCATCCCCTTCTTTCATCCTAATTTGATGATTACCACTACGCAAATCAATTTTAGAGAACACAGCAGCACCACTCAATTCATCTAGCATATCCTCTAAACGGGGAATAGGATGACGATATCGAATAGTAATGTTGTTTATAGCTCTACAATCTACGCACATACGCCAAGTACCATCTTTCTTAGGAACTAGAATAACAGGAACAACACAAGGACTAAGGCTTATGCGGATATAACCTTTGTCGAGTAGCGCTTGTACTTGCTTCGTATCTCCTTCGTCTCTTCGGGATTAGTGCGATATGGCGCCCTATTGGGCAGCGATGCTCCGGGAATCAAGTCAATTTGATGCGCAATACCTCGCAATGGTGGTAGTCCTGCGGGTACCTCCTCCGGAAACACGTCGCCGAATTCCTGCAAAATACTAGAAACACCAAGAGGAAGAGGGGTCATGTCGTTAGAAACCAAAACCGTACCCCTGTACAAAAGCACAAGAGGCATGGCCGTAGGATCCTCACTAAATTCTCTCATGTCTTCTTTGGTGGCTAATGAAACTAAGGAATTCACTCTCTCACTTTTCGTTATATCACTCACGACATTACAATTCTCTCGCCTATCTATGGATGCATCCTCCAAATTCACTTCAATCTTCTGACGAGATTCATTGACAATCTGTTGTGGTGACATAGGCTGTAAGTTAATTTTCTTGCCCTTGTACTCCAAGTGATATGTATTGGCTCGGCCATTGTGTTGCACAGAACGGTCATAGAGCCAAGGCCGACCCAATAAGAGGTGAAAAACCGTCATAGGAACTACATCAAAATCAATGCAATCCTTATACGGTCCAATCTCAAACTCAACACGCACCATATGGTTTACCTTCATCTCACCATTGTCGCTCAACCACTGAATATAATATGGATGCGGGTGCGGTAGGTACTTCAACTTCAGCTTGGTACATAACTCCTTGCTTGCTAAATTGCGGCAACTCCCGCCATCAATAATGACCTTGCAAGCCTTGTCAGGACCAACCAAAGCTTTGGTTTGGAACAAATTGCAGCGCCGAGTAGATGCGCTAGGCAACACATTAAGAGCACGCTGCGACACAACAATGGTACGAGCATCGAAGGATATGCATCTTCACCATCGGTGTCATAGTCATCATCGTCCGGAGCATTTGGATCAACATCATCTCCGAGTCTCATACTCATTGTCCTCATTGATAAACATGACTTTGCGGTTAGGACAATCTCTCTTGAAGTGACCCTTGCCACCACATGTATGGCAAAGCATATCGCGGTTGCGCGTTGTAGACACACCAGAACCACTCGTACTTGCCGCAGATTCGGACTTCTTTGCATTAGATACATTGGAGACCGGTTTGCTAGGCGGAGTAGAGTAAGGAACGGAGCGCGTCGACGGTGCCGGCGCCGTAGAGGGTGCGCGGGGTGTAAAACGCCCAGCTCCCGTAGCACGTCCTTTAACCTTTGCTTCTTCAGCCAACTGTGATTCAGCTTCTCTTGCATGATGTAACAATTGATTCATATCGGTGTAGGTGTAATGACGAACAATGCCTTTAACATCATACTTCAATCCATTGAGAAAACGCTGCATTGTCATCTCTAGAGACTCACGAACACGACCACGCTGCATAAGCATCTCCATCTCCATGTAGTACTCATCAACAGTCTTCACACCTTGCCTCAATAGTGTTAGCTTATCAAATATATTCCGCATGTAATTTGTAGGCACAAAACGAGAAGTCATAACCTCCTTCATAGCACGCCATGTACGGATAGGTCGTGCACCATCTTCGTCGCGGTTACGAATCAAAGAATCCCACCAACGTAATGCATAACCATCAAATTCGGAAGAAGCAAGCTTGATCTTCTTATCTTCAGAGTAGTTGGGATGTAAGCTCCATAACTTCTCAATTTTGAGCTCCCAAGTGAGATATTCTTCAACATCAGCTCCCCCTTCAAACTTGGGTATGGAAAACTTGGGCTTACCCAAACCATCTTCTTCATCTTGCCCACGACCATTACGGCCAAGTGGAGCCCGACCACGCGGACGATGACCATGAGGCGCACCACGAGCATTGTGTGCGTCATCTTCAAGCTCGTGGATCTTCATCATCGTCTTGTTGTTGTTGTGTAGTCAAATTCTCAATAGTAAGGCGCATATCGGCAAGAGTGCGCCGTATATCGGTCATTTGATCAGCCAATCCAGATGACGGTGATATTAGTAGCATCCGGCGTCTGTTTGATCTCGTCAACCGTATCTTTAAGCTCATCATCCTTAGTGCGGAATTCACGTCGCATCTCGTTACGAAGAGCTTCATACTCCCTCCATGTGACGATATCCGCCGAATTCTTGTTTTCCTGGTTAACAATCTTATTATCACTAGCGGACATGATTAGTAGGTTAGTGCACTAAATCAAAAATATATGGTGGTACTCTCACAACTCACTCAAAACTGATAAGAAAAGGAAATCTTACCGTTCCAAAGTAAATTAGTGTTGCTTACCACTTGTAGTAACAACTAGTGCACGGATGTAGCGAAGCGAATATCAAGGGTATAAGAACAATCACACGACAAAGCAGGATATATGTGGGGCTGTAGGTAGGCTACCTATTTGCACCAATAACAAGCTCTAGCGCTGACCGTAGACAACCAAAGATACTCACACAAGGCGATATAATGGGGCAATGCAACTATATGTGGGAAAGGTTGCAATGCACTAGAGAGACGCTAGCAAAGCTCAAATGAGACAGGCACAAGATTGCTCAACTACGGGTGCAGTAAAGTAAACTTAGGCCTTCACTTGATTCAACTAGCACAACACTTTTCTTTTTGTATTTTTCTTTTTGTATAACACACGCAGCTATGTAGCTCTTTTTGCTTTTTTTTTTTGACTCAACTCCTTGATAACACGGCCAACAGAAATTGCAAAGCACCAAAACCCTAACGAGCAGCCTGTCGAGCGGTAAAACTAGTCTCTTCTGGGGAAGTTCCTAGTCACTTTATATCGATAGGCTGTGTCTATGGTTGGGAACAAGCACACTGTACGCTATGTGGACTCGGAGTAACAAAACTGACACACTATAATAAACTAGACACAAGATGATAGGGAAACGCAAACCCTAACAATTCTACTAAAAGAAAGATAAAGATACGCAAAAACAACTACGAAAAGCAACTAAAACTCGAAATTAGTGCAATCTAAGGCTATGGCAAACCCTAACCCTAATTTTTTTATGGCTTTTTCTGGATAGGAAAACACTCACAACTCAACTATGGGGTGGATTGTGGATGGCTTACCGAGGAAAACTGGAAATCTGATACCAAGATGATAAGGGGTGGCCCGATCTTCTCAGTAAGCAACGGTGGTGATGATGATCACGGGGTGATGGCAGCGGAGAAACACGACGATGTAGTGGATGATAACTTGTATGACGCAACGAGATCTCTCGATTGGTCCCTGTCGCCAATGCAACAGCTCTCAACCCTGCAAGATATTCGCAACTCCACACACTTGCGCACGTAGCCGCCGACCACGAAGCGGTAAGTTGCAACCGTCTAATTCCCAATGGAACAACGAGATCACACAAGACTTAAACAGGATCTACACAATATCCAAGCAATATGGTGTAGGGAATTCAATAGTTTTGCAGAGCAAACAACTAAGAACTAGGGTTTATCTTAAACGTGGTCTAAAGCAGCTAGGGGGCGTCCCGGGCACTTATATAGGTGTCCGGGACGAGTTCTGGTCGAAAAGATACAAAAATAACCGACCCGCAATAGATCTGGTCGAGACAGACTCGGACCGGTCCGGTCCGGAATCCGGCAACCGGGCTGTGGACCGGGCTGTCCGGTCTGTGGTCCGGTCAACCGGGCTGTGGACCGGGCGGTCCGGTCGGTGGTCCGGTCAACCGGTCGGAAACCGGGAAACTGCGAAGTTTCCGGTCTCGCCCCGGTACGATAATTTCCCTCCGGTTGGTGGCCGGTTTACGACCGGTCGACCGGGCCAGGGACCGGACGGTCCGGTCTGGGGGCCGGTCTGACCGGGTCTCCGGACCGGCCTGGACTTCTTCTTCTCCTCTCGCGCATTCCTCCCGCTCCTCCCTCGCGCGTCCATGAGATATCTTCATGTCCAGCTCCATGTCTAGCTTCACGGCCCTCTTGACGTCCGTCTTCATGTCCAGCTGCTCCTCTCCTCGTGCGATGCTTGTCTCCTCTTGATACCTGATGATACATAAGTAATAGGACTTAGGCGAGTATAAAGTTCTCATCAATCAAAGTATCGTTTAGGAACAAGTTCACCTGTTGATTAAGTAGCTTCGCACGAGCTCTTGTAATTGGTCCAATCCGAACTTCATTGGACTTGAGCTTCACAGCAGGTTCATCTTCATTTGTTAATGACGGAGGTAGTAGTGAGGTAGGGATGTCCTCATCATCATTCACAAAGGATGGAGCTTCTTGATTATCGTCAGTAATAATGCCCATTTCTTCGACTTCTCCATCCTCAGGAAGAGGAGGAAGGGAAGCCATAGTAGGATGATCCTGCAGGAAAATAGTGGCAAAGGGAAAAATAGAGGAATATCAACACAATGAGATGCAGAGAAAATTCAGAACAAAATAAAAACTCGAGAAGGCAAAATACCTCGGGGAGCGGATTGGTGGAACTGTATGGCTCCACATGACAAGAGGAAGGAATAGGATCCTTCTTGCTCAGCGAGGTGATTCTTCGAATAAGTTTCTCCAAGTCCTTCACAGAAAGATCATTGGAGAGCCTATTGGCGTCATTGACACCAGAATACGTCCAAAGGGGATTTTTGCGAGCTTGAAGAGGCTGCACTCTAATCCTAAGAAAATAGGCAGTGATTTGGACACCAGATAACTCTTTGCCTCGAGTATTTTGGAGCTGATGAATTCGAGACAGAAGAGCTTCTGTCGCCTTCTTCTCTTCTTCGGAAGCTTCAGCGTCCCAGGAGTAGCAGCGTTGAATTTTTGCGTTTCCGTCGAAAGGAACTATGTTGTGTTCCACGGAATTGGCACTTTCTTCGTGTATATAGAGCCACCTTTTGCGCCAGCCTTGGACGGAGTCAGGAAACTTGACGTCGAAATAATCGACATCGGTTCGGACACGAGATAACTACACCACCTATGTTGTAGGTGGCGTTGTGAGCGCCATTGCGGCGAAGGCAGAAAATGCGCTTCCAAAGAGCCCAATTAGGAGCGACTCCAAGAAAGCATTCGCAAAGCGTGATAAAAATAGAAATGTGAAGGATGGAATTGGGGGTCAGCTGGTGCAGCTGAATCCCATAAACAAAGAGAAGACCGCGGAGGAAATCGTGAATTGGAGTAGAAAGGCCGCGGATGAGATGATCAACAAAACTAACCCGGTACTCCATTGGAGGATTGGGGTAGCTTTCTTCACTAGGAAAGCGGATGGCGTCTTCCTTCTTCATCAGGCCGAGTCTCTTCAGCACATTGACATCTTGGTTGGAGATTTTGGATCTCTCCCACTCAAGATCCTCAGCGGCCATCTTGGATTCCGGAGTGCTGTGGCGGGTGAGTCGCGTACGTGGTGGCATCAACAGCACTGGAAAAGTAGTGTTCGTGCGTGCGGAAGATCAGAAAGAGTTGGGCGCAGGGAGTTTTTGCAGAGGGGAGCAGATGTGCGGCGCAAGCGAGGGAGTAGACCGAGGTTGAAGAAAGGTTTATATAGGCTTCGGGAGAAGTAATCAACCGTTGGATGAAGAGATCGTGCGGTGAAAAGGATCTAGTAGATAAGAAGGGTAAAAAGGTATTTTTACTAGGATGGAACGGAACAGGCGTTACTGTACGTGCGCCAGGAAAAGCGGAGGACGTGTGTCCCCCACCTGCACGACGTGTCAACGTGGTGGGAATAATGGACCCACAAGGCAGAGAAATTTCGGCCATTCAGGGAATTGAAGAAAATTTGACAAAGGAAAGTATGTCGACAAGGAAAATAAAAGGAGAATGGCGACAGGAGTTATTTGAATACTTCGGGAGCCTTTGGTCAGAAACAAGTTTTTGCCCAAATGCTCGGGGGCTACTTCGATGAAAGTAAAATTTCGACTATGGCAAATATAGAAATTGTAGAGCCTACAACCAAGCACAAGTTCTTGGCTGTAGCCTCGGGGGCTACTCCCATCGGGAGCGCTGTTCGCGCGCTCGAAGAGATAAAAAAAAAGAGAGAAAGAAGGAGAAAGAAAAAGAGAAAGAATATCGGATGTAATGGCAATATAGCGAAAAGATGGACTAAAATGTTGAGCCTACAACCAAGCACAAGTTCTTGGCTGTAGCCTCGGGGGCTACTCCCATCGGGAACGCTGTTCGCGTGCCCGATGAAATTTAAAAGGGAAGAAGAAATAAAGATAGAAAAGCAAGAGAGTATATTTCGAGTTATAATTAACTCTACATATACTCCCATCGGGAGAATAATACAAGTCATATTTGACTCGATAAAATGTGCCATTCCAACAGCCGGAAAAGCACTCGACAATATATTCTCAGAACGCCAAAGTTGCGATCAATTTCTGAATGCCGCAAATTTGCGAAGGTAAGACCCCAGATCCATTCTGCTGGGCGTGGCATCGCCGAAGACTGCGCTCTGCTACTTTTATCCGTATCAACAGATACGAAGAAAAATCCTAACGGACGCGTTAGGTACCCGATAAATTTAACTGGGGACTCGACTGAATGGTAAGACCTTAAGCGGCACTCGTCGGAGTTTACACCGGTATCCCGAGATCATGTCCAGGGACGTGATCTTGAAGTAGGTTTTTGCGGATTGCCACTAGAGCGGTTAACTAGTACCCGATCCGTCGGATGAACTAGCCCCAACTACCGGTATCCCTGTACAATATAGAAATTTATATGAAGAAATATAGAACAGTTTAAAGTTGTCAAATAAAAATAAACGAGTGGAGATTTTCCCCGATTCTACGATTCAAGCAAAATCTCGGGGCTATCGACATAGGCATCCCAAATGGGCACTGCCAAAGATAGTACCCGGGGTTTAACGAAGGCCCACTACCCGAAGAATAAGAAGGTTCGAGAGCCCAAGACATATTAAGGAAAATAGAGTTGTAATAGGAAATGTTGTTTGTAAATTTGGCGGGACGAGTTAGAAACCGTCCCGGACTCTGTAACTTGTACAAAACGAAACCCTCGGCTCCACCTCTTATATAAAGGGGGAGTCAAGGGACGAGGAGATCATCGAATCATTGTTTACGAACCCTAGTTTTCATAATCGTCGAGTACTTTTCGGCTGAAACCTTCGAGATCTACTTGCCCTCTACTTCTAACTAAACCCTAGCCTACAATCCATAGGCATTGACAAGTTAATCCCTTGTCACCGGCCCATCTGTTCAAAATTTGAATTTTGGTTTAAATCATTTAACTCTCAGATGCATTTTCAAAATTCAATAGAATCAGTTTGGCTCAGCCAAATTCGATGAATTTTATATTGATAGAAAGCTAGAGAAAAGATCTACACAACTACACTGGTCTCATCTGGAGATTCATTGTAGAATTAATGTGACAAAAATAACAAGTCAGAGACTTTTGCAACTTCAAACAATTATTAAAAATCAACCAAAAATGGTTTTGAGTTGATTCCAACTCCCATAACTCACATTTCACTTACACTAATTGTTTCTGCCAAAATATGTCATGGTTACTTTTTATGATCATGGCCTAGTTGAAATAAAGGACTATATGGCTATTCTAGTCAAATGATATTGTCCAAAACTATTATGTAAATCATATGAGGTGTTTTGCCTCATTTAAATCTTGTCCCAAGTAACTTCATGTGAGTTTGGACCCTGGTCTATTTACTCTCACATAAAATTATTTGGTTATGTTAAATCATAAGTGGTATGTTAAATGGTATGAGGTATTCTACCTCATTTAAATCTTTTCCCAAATGAGGATGAGGAATAGTTGAACTTGGTCAACATGAGTTCATACATTACTCAATTGAGGAAATTAAATCTTAACAAGATTCAATGAGAGGAAATTATTTCCTCCAAAAACTAAATAGAACTCGAACTCATTATTGTAATGAGAGGAAATTATTTTTCTTAAAGAAAGAAAACCTTTTCAACTAATATGTTATGTGTGTCATATACTAGAATAGTTTGTGTGAAGCCATTGTGTGCTTAGTATAGTTCTTGAACCTTGTTTGGTGATTGTTACCTCGTATCCATTTTTAGACGCTAGTACCGAGGAGTACCAGGAGGAGGTCTACTACCAGGAGGAGGAAGACCACTTTGACCAGTACACCAACCAAGGAAAGCTAATATTCTTGCTAGTGCAAAGCTCTCATGAGCAAGGCACCACTTCCTTTTACCTTATGATCATTGATCCTATCCCAAGCTTATACCTTGCAAATCTTTACTTTGTTTATTTAAAGCTTGCTTTTATAGTTAACTTTGGTCTAAGTATAGAGTAGATCAAGAGTATCAAACTTAGCCTAAGAAGCTTATGAGTAAGTAGCACCCCTCATGATTAGTTGCTAGTGCTAACAAATAAAATTGACTACTCTAGATGGGAACTCGTGAGTTTGAAATGAATTTGAAAACCTTGGAATGATGAAGTCATTCTATTGAAAGATTTTAAAGGTGAATGTGACTGGTGCATGATATGGTGAACTTTGATAAAACTGATGGTTGGTTTGAATGCGATACCTTTCCAATATTTGAGTACCCCCACAATACCTGATTATGGGTAGGGCTTAACTGGAAGTTTATGCATCTTAGTATGGGTTCCCTCTGAGCAAGCATCATAGGGGTTATGCTGAGGCTGCCTCCGTTAAAAGTGATATGATGTGAAATGAGGTGAATTGTCTGGCCCAAGCCCTGTGCAGTTCCCAGGCTGACGGTTTGTCTTCACTGGGAGGCCAAGCTCATGGGGAGAGGTACCTATACTAGGGTATGTAAGTGAAAGGTTAGGGTTGATGATCCGCGTACTGAGTTACGATGATTCGGGGTTATCCCCGACGGATGTATTCAAATGTTGTGGCACAAGTGTGCAACCTCTGCAGAGTGTAAATCTATTCGAATAGCCGTGTGCACGGTTACAGACGATTGGAAAGGCCATCATCGTTACCGTTGTCAGATTTTCTTGAAAATGGTTGATGAATTGAATGGGGAACTTGACTTGAATTACAACTGAGTTGTGGGAATGACACTAATGTTCCCACTTGAGTTAGTTAGCATATGAAGAGTCTTTTATCAAATGCTTGTGAACTAAAATTGGCTTTATGCAAAGAGAACTAGAGCTTAGAACCCCACTACTAGAATTGATAGTACTTACATTAGTATTAGTTTGCGAGTACTTTAAAGTACTCACGGCTGTGTCCCTGGCTATTCCAATGGCCAGACTATGAAGAGGAGCAGTAGTACGAGGATGACGGTCAGCAGGACGTCTACACCAACTAGGAGTTCTTCTAACGTCAAGCGTTGGCATGTGGACTAGATAGTCCCCTTCTATTACGCTTCCGCTATGTAATGTGTTCGTTGATCATTAGATCAACTATTTGTGTAATATGGATCATGTGATCTGAATTTGTAAGACGACTATGGTTTGTAATGAATGATGACTTATGATATCGACTGTTGTGTCTCGCAACAACAATCTTCCTGGGATTGTGATGTATGGCATGACAGGCATCTGGACTTAAAAATCCGGGTGTTGACAAAATATCAGGTGCTATACTTTCAATTAGTTACTACTCGCAAAATTTTATTTCGCCAAATATTCTTTGGCTCGTACTATTATTTGCGCGCAGGTTTCTGCGCCGTAACATAACTGCAGATTGAAGCAAAACTTTAATTATTCTGTTCGGTCGACCGCGCCCGCCGTCACGCACTCGCCATCGCACACTCGGGGCTCGCCTGTCTTGGACCCGATATCGCGGACTCATTTTACTCGGGAGCTCGACTGCCGCGGACCCGACATTACGGACCCGATATATTCGGGTGCTCACCCGTCCTCTTCATCGAATATTTCTGGCCGCGCAATTATTTCGGCTGCGCCCGCCGCATGGACTATCTTTGGTGGCGCAATTATTTCTGCTACGCCCACCGCATGGACTTATCCTCTTCGGCTCTGGATATATCTTCTCCTGATGCACTCTCGGGTTGGTGGATTCATCATCTGGAATATTCAATGGATATCATATTATATAATATTGACCCGATGCGCTCCTGTCGGGAGCGCTGCAATTACTCGGGAGCTCCTGGAAGATCTTCAACTATTATGTCTATTCCCATCGGGAGCGCCGGTTCGCTGGGCGCTGGTTCGCTGGAATCCACGCCGGAATTCAAGAAGATATGAAGACTATTACTCCCATCGGGAGCGCCGGTTCGCTGGGCATTGGTTCGCTAGAATCGACGCTGAAATTCAAGAAGATATGAAGACTATTACTCCCATCGGGAGCGCCGGTTCGCTGGGCGTTGGTTCGCTGGAATCCACGCCGGAATTCAAGAAGATATGAAGACTCTTTACACCTGAAGTTATCATCTAAAAGCCTCTGAAAATACGAGTGCTGCAATGGATGGTAAACAACAGAGACCTTGCTCTTTTCCTTTGCTATAGATGCCTCAATGAGTGCTGCAGATAGCAGGGATCATGAACAACGGGGACCTTGCTCTTTTCCTTTGCTATAGATGCCTCAAAGAGTGCCGCAGATAGCAGGGATCATGAAACAACGGTGACCTAGCTCTTTTCCTTTGCTATAGATGCCTCAAAGAGTGCCACAGATTGCAAGGATCATGAAACAAAGGGAACATTACTCTTTTCCTTTGCTATAGATGCCTCAAAGAGTGCCACAGATAGCAAGGATCATGAAACACATACGAAAACGACCCACGCTCGGTACTTTACATTACAGAAGTATCAAAGAGCGACGGAGTCATCGGTAGATCTAGTGCCACCGATCTATTCGGGAGCTGCTGTCAAGTCATGCATCGGTTGAAAGCAAAGTTGCACATACAACGGGTTTAGCAAGACCCGCAACACGAGCTGATCACTCAAATAATTTGCTGCCGATAAACTTACTAACAATGGCATCAACGATGCTCAAGGTGCATTAAGAATTGCCCCTTGAAATAAAACAACAATGTGTCAACGGCACCTGAAGAAAACTGTAAACATCGGGTTGCTCGACTTGAGTCTACTCACGGTTGCAAGCATCAGTGCCCATACTAGGGGGCTACTTCCATCGGGAGCGCTGGACGCGTACCCGATAAAATTATCGGCTCCTCCGGGATATCACCCAAATCATCGGCTCCTCTGGGCCATCATCCAAATCATCGGCCTCTGGGCCATCATCCAAATTATCGGCTCCTCTGGGCCATCATCCAAATTATCGGCTCCTCTGGGCCATCATCCAAATTATCGGCTCCTCTGGGCCATCATCCAAATCATCGGCTCCTCTGGGTCATCATCCAAATCATCGACTCCTCTGGGCCATCATCCAAATCATCGGCTCCTCTGGGCCATCATCCAAATCATCGGCTCCTCCGAGACATCTACGGTATTTGACTTGGCATTTTTTACACCCTATACATAACTATTTCATATTTATCTACAGGCTCGGGGGCTACTCCCATCGGGAGCGCTAGTCGCGCACCCGATAAAAAAATGGAAGCCTCGTCGATAATGAAGAATAAACCTGAAGACATCAACATCAAGATCTTCGAGTAGTAAAACTTGAGTCTATGCGTGGCTGCAAGCACCCGCCCGTAGACTCGGGGGCTACTCCCATCGGGAGCGCTTCCCGCACCCGACAGAAAGCAACTTCGACTCTACATCAAGCACAAGATTCAACAGATGATCAAGACAAGCGGCGAAGACAACTTTAGTCCCTGCCCGAAGCTTCACTTCGGCCAGACACTCGGGGGCTACTGACGTGGGCATAACCCTTTGGGTACTCGACATTGGCATACCTGATGCAAATTATGAAGATGGACCAGCACAAGGACTCGACGAGCTGGACCCGCAAGGAATATCAACTTGGACTACAAGGAAAGAAGACTCCAACACGAATCCTACTAGGACTCTTGTAAACCCTAGCTTGGCTGATATATAAAGCCAGGCAGGGGCACCCCTTAGGGACACGCATAATCAGAAACATAATTATAGAGGCGACACGCCTAGAAACCGCAACCGCGGATTAGAACTAGACTAGATCCAACAACTTCGCCTATGGCGGCTCCCTGTACACATATATTCATATAGTGGATTGCTAGCAGGACGTAGCGATCCTCCATCGTGGGGACATGAACCTGGGTACGTCGTGTACCACCTCGCTCCTAGAACTTCCGTCGTCGCCTTTCTCTAAAACCCAAGCCCCTCATGGTGGGCATTGCCGAGGAACCGCCTCGTCATCACGTTTCTTGGAGTATCATAGTGATGATGGAGTATCCGAGAGACGTATCCAAACCTTGTTGGGTTAATGATGAGATAAAATAAAATGACGCCATTATATTTTTGTGGATTATGCTTTAGAGACTACCGCTTTTACACTTGAATAGAGCATCATCATAATCCGTTGAAATGACACCATACGAGTTATGGCATGGGTATAAACCCTAATAGTCCTTTCTTAAATTTTGGTATGCGTAGCATAAGTAAATGAGTTTACAACCAAAACCGGATGAATGTCTTTGTTGTTGTCCCAGAGAACAAATTGGGAATTCTTTCCACTATGAAGTAAAAGACAAAAGTGTTTGTCAATGTTACTTGCTTATTTCCTAGAAATTGTCTTCTAGCGAAGTATTTGAGTGGGAGGACAATGGAACTTGATAAGGTTCATGAACCTGAGTATGATGATCAGAGTAGCGCAACATCGGAAATGGTTCCGGAAGCGGCCACGACGATCATGGCTCCCATGTCTACAAAATGTTATAGTCATGGAGATCAAAGTACCTATTCAACCTTGTAGATGTGGTTTACTTTGTGATCAAATAAATGATTTGTGGACAAAGGATTGATTTTGAACAATGATAAACCAACTACATACAAAGAAGCTATGATGGGCCCTAACTCCGTTAAAATGGCTATGCGCCATGAAATCCAAGATAGGTGAATACTTTTTGAAAGTAAATGGATCTATAAAATTGATGGACTTGGATGGAATATCCTTGAAGAAGCTCGACTTGTCGAAAAGTTGTTTACGGCAAAGTTCAAAGTGTAACTACGATAATATTAGATCTTCCGTAGCGATGCTTATAGTCTATTTGGATTATTCTAGTAATCGCTACATATTTCTTTTATGAGATATGGTAGTAGGATGGTAGAAATACATTCCTTACCAGAAGTGTGCATGAAGGATGTATAGTAGATACAAACCAAGAATTTTGCTAGTCCGTGGAATACTAGATAGGTATACAAACTTCACTGGGTGAAGTAAGTATCACGGAGTTGGAATCTTCACCGGATGAAATATTCAAAGAGTTTTGATTTCATCAGAAATGATGAAGATGCTTGCATTTGCAAGAAATTAAGTGCGAGCGCTGAGACATAGTTATAATATTATATGTGGATGACATATCATTGATAATAAATGATGTAATTATATACTTGATATGATTAAAAGGTTTCATTGAGAATTAACTTCAATGAAAGGATATGGACTAAAACATATTTAGTGTCAAGATCTATGAAGATAGATTGAAACACATAATAAGTTTAAGTCAAAGTACATAGAATGAATATTGAAGTAGTTCAATATAAAAATATTAAGAAGGTTTAACAAGACTTGAGTGTATTTGACACTCAATGAGTAAAAACACATGAGTGATTTTAGATCACGAATAATATGTACACAATCAGATGTCCTATGCTCTAAGGAGTTAGGAGCAAATATCAGAATGATTTATGTGATGATCATTGGACAATAGTAAGAATATCCTTGAGTACTTTGGAAAGCCCAAGGATATATAGTTTTGTATGAGGTAATGACAAACAAATCGATGTAAGGCATTGCACCGATATTAGTTTGATCACATATAAAATGAATTTCAATCTCAACTAGGCTAAGTGTTCATTAAAAGGTATCACAATGAGCTAGAAGATGTCTATGCTAGATTTAGATGAGTTCTAAATATTGTGACGGATTCTACAAATGAAGGCAGAGTATATTATTGTTTGACAATGACTGAGGATGTTTAAGTCGAGGAGTTCTTTGAGAATTTGGTGTAGTTCCGATAGTGTCAGAACTTTGAAGCTATATTGTGTGTGACAATATTAGTGACATATTTCAGACCGCGGAATTAAGGTTCCACCAGAAGACTGATCATATACGATTAATGCTGACTCATTTGGAAAATGAGTGATGCGTGGAGACGCAAATGAATTGCAAAATACATATGTTTCTGAGAGTGTCAGATTCGTTGACTGAAACCTCTCCCGTGAGCAAAACATGATATGCACCAGAAGGCCAAGGTGTTACATCTTTACAAACGTGAACTAGATTATTGACACTAGTGCAAGTGGGAGACTGTTGGAGATATGCCCAAGAGGCAATAATAAATTAGTTATTGTTATATCTTAGTGTTCATGATAAATGTTTACATCCCATGCTATAATTGTATTAACCGAAACATTGATACATGTGTGTTATGTAAACAACAAGGAGTTCCTAGTAAGCCTCTTGTATAACTAGCTTGTTGATTAATAGATGATCATGGTTTCGTGATCATGAACATTGGATGTTGTTAATAACAAGCTTATGTCATTGGGTGAATGATATAATGGACATACACCCAAATAAGCGTAGCATGAGATCATGTCATTAAGTTCAACTTGCTATAAGCTTTTGATACATAGTTACCTAGTCCTTCGACCATGAGATCATGTAAATCACTTACACTGGAATGGTACTTTGATTACATCAAACGCCATTGCGTAAATGTGTGGTTATAAAGATGGGATTAAGTATCCGAAAAGTTTGAGTTGAGGGATATGGATCAAGAGTGGGATTTGTCCATCCTGATGACGGATAGATATACTCCGGGCCCTCTCGGTAGAATGTCGTTGATGCGTGCAATTAACACATGTCCGTTGGGAACCCCAAGAGGAAGGTGTGATGCAGACAGTAGCAAGTTTTCCCTCAGAAAGAAACCAAGGTTTATCGAACCAGGAGGAGCCAAGAAGCACGTTGAAGGTTGATGGCGGCGAAGTGTAGTGCGGCTCAACACCAGGGATTCCGGCGCCAACGTGGAACCTGCACAACACAACCAAAGTACTTTGCCCCAACGTAACAGTGAGGTTGTCAATCTCACCGGCTTGCTGTGAACAAAGGATTAAACGTATTGTGTGGAAGATGATGAATGTTTGCGAAGAAAAGTAAAGAACAATTGCAGTAGATTGTATTTCAGATGTAAAGAATAGGACCGGGGTCCACAGTTCACTAGTGGTGTCTCTCCCATAAGATAAATAGCATGTTGGGTGAACAAATTACAGTTGGGCAATTGACAAATAAAGAAGGCATAACAATGCACATACGTATATCATGATGAGTACTATGAGATTTAATCAGGGCATTACGACAAAGTACATAGACCGCTATCCAGCATGCATCTATGCCTAAAAAGTCCACTTTCAGGTTATCATCCGAACCCCTTCCGGTATTAAGTTGCAAGAAACAGACAATTGCATTAAGTATGGTGCGTAATGTAATCAACACAAATATCCTTAGACAAAGCATCGATGTTTTATCCCTAGTGGCAACAGCACATCCACAACCTTAGAACTTTCTGTCACTATCCCAGATTTAATGGAGGCATGAACCCACTATCGAGCATAAATACTCCCTCTTGGAGTCACAAGTATCAACTTGGCCAGAGCCTCTACTAGCAACGGAGAGCATGAAAGAACATAAACAACTCATATATGATAGATTGATAATCAACTTGACATAGTATTCAATATCCATCGGATCCCAACAAACACAACATGTAGGATTACAAATAGACGATCTTGATCATGATAGGCAGCTCACAACATCTGACATGATAGCACAATGAGGAGAAGACAACCATCTAGCTACTGCTATGGACCCATAGTCCAGGGGTGAACTACTCACACATCGATCTGGAGGCGATCATGGCGATGAAGAGTCCTCCGGGAGATGATTCCCCTCTCCGGCAGGGTGCCGGAGGCGATCTCCTGAATCCCTCGAGATGGGATTGGCGGCGGCTGCGTCTCTGGAAGGTTTTCCGTATCGTGGCTCTCAGTACTGGGGGTTTCGCGACAAAGACTATATGTAGGCGGAAGGGTAGGTCAGGGGGCCACACGAGGGCCCCACACAACAGGCCGGTGCGACCAAGGCTTGGGCCGCGCCGCCCTAGTGTGGCGTCGCCTCGTGGCCCCACTTCTTATCCTCTTCGGTCTTCTGGAAGCTTCGTGTGAAAATAGGACCCTGGGCGTTGATTTCGTCCAATTCCGAGAATATTTCCTTACTAGGATTTCTGAAACCAAAAACAGCGAGAAAACAACAATCGGCTCTTCGTCATCTCGTCAATAGGTTAGTGCCGGAAAATGCATAATAATGACATATAATGTGTATAAAACATGTGAGTATCATCAATAAAGTAGCATGGAACATAAAAAATTATAGATACGTTTGAGACGTGTCAGTCGTCTAATTAGCTTGCAAGCATGTGACTAGGTCACAACAGATGACATACCACAGTACGAGTAAAGAGTACTTGTCGGTAACGAGGTTGAACTAGGTATGGAGATACCGATGATCGAACCTCAGACAAGTAAAGTATCGCGTGACAAAGGGAATTGGTATCGTATGTAAATGGTTCAATCCATCACTAAGTTATCGCTGAATGTGCGGGAGCCATTATGGATCTCCAGGTCCCGCTATTGGTTATTGGTTGGAGAGGAGTCTCGACCATGTCCGCATAGTTCACGAACCGTAGGGTGACGCGCTTAAGGTTCGATGTCGCATAAGTAGATTCGGAATATGAGATGGATACCGAAGTTTGTTCGGAGTCACGGATGGGATCCAAGACGTCACGAGGAGGTACGGAATGGTCCGGAGAATAAGATTCATATATGGGAAGTCCTTTTCAGGGTTACCGGAAAAGTTCAGGATTTTCCGATATTGTACCGGAGGTTCTAAAGGTTCCTGAGGGTACCATAGTGGGGCCCACCTATCCCGGACGACCAACATGTATCGTAGGGGGTCACATAGGCCCACATGGGCCAGGCACACCAGCCCCCAAGGCCCATGAGGCTGGATCAAGTGGATAAGATCAAATCCCTTGAAAATAGGGTTGGGGCGCAGCACATCATCCCCCCAACCCCTCGCCGCCCCTCTCTCCCTCCTCCTTCTTCCTGCGCAGGCTTGGCGAAGCCCTACAGGAATTTCTCCTCCACCTCCACCACCACGCCGTCGTGCTGCTGGGATTCCGAGGGATCTACCACACCTCTGCTGCCCGCTGGAACGGGGAGAGGACGGGCTTCATCGACACCATACGCACAACCGAGTACGGAAGTGCTGCCAGATTGCAGCAGTGGACGATCGACTACATCAACAACGAGATCTAATCTCGTAGGCTTTGGAATCTTCGAGGGTTAGTCTCACATACATCTCGTTGCTTCAATCTTGGTAGATTAGGTCTTGCTTCTTCCTATATTGGATCTTGGTTTTTGTTCATGTTCATGGTAGAAATTTTTTGTTTTCCATGCAACGAACCCATCACCTGCGCCCAAACCCTAGCCGCCCGTCTCCTCCCTCCTTAATCTGCGCCGGCTTAGCGAAGCCCTGCAAAAATTTCTCCTCCACAACCACCACGCCGTCGTGCTGCTGGGATTCCACGGAGACCTAATACATCTGCTGCCCGCTGGAACAGGGAGAAGGACATCTTCATCGACACCGTATGTGTGACCGAGTGCGGAGGTGCTGCCCGATTGTGGCACCGTCAAGATCTTCTACGCGCTTTTGAAAGCGGCAGGTGATCGACTACATCCACCACGAGATTTATCTAGTTAACGCTTAGCGATCTTCGAGGGTATGTCGATCTTCACCTCGTTGCTACCATCTACTAGATTAGATCTTGGCTTGTTATTCGTTCTTGCGGTAGGAATTTTTTTTTATTTTCTATGCTACGAATCCCAACAATACGGGGCCACCAAGGTGGAACTTTGTAGAACTGTGTAGTGTGCTTGAGTGAAAGAAATCCCGTCCATACATATCATTGATTTTTTTCCTAGCGTGACTTTTCCACTTAGTCTCCCCTCATGCCGTGATTTAGGAAGACTAATTGACTTAAGGTCAGGAATAAAGTCAACACAGAACTTAATGACCTCCTCTGTTCCATAGCCCTTGGAGATGCTTCCTTCTGGCCTAGCATGGTTATGGACATATTTCCTTAAGACTTCCATGAACCTCTCGAAGGGGAACATATTGTGTAGAAATACATGACCGATGATGGCAATCTCTTCGACAAGGTGAACGAGGAGATCCGTCCTAATATTTATGAAAGATGGCGGAAACACCAACTCAAAACTAACAAGACATTGCACCACATCCTTCTGTAACCTTGGCAGACTAGCTGGATTGATTACCTTCTGAGATATTGCATTGAGGAATGCACATAGCTTCACAATGGGTATTCGAACATTTTCCTGCAGAAGCCCCCTCAATGCAACCGGAAGCAACTGCGTCATAATAATGTTGCAGTCATGCGACTTCAGGATTTGGAATTTTTTATGCCATATTTATAATCCCCTTTATATTTGATGAGAAGCTAGACAGCACCTTGATACTGTAAAGGACTTCAAAAAATATTTCCTTCTCTGCTTTGGTAAGAGCGTAGCTGGCAGGACTTAATGACGCCCTTTATCCATCTTGTTCTGTTCTTGCTTGTTTTTTGGGTCTTTCATACATTGCTGGTCCTCCCGTGCTTCTGGTGTATCTTTTGTCTTCCCATACACGTCCAGGAAACCTAGCAGGTTCACGCAAAGATTCTTCGTCACGTGCATCACATCGATTGAAGAGCGGACCTCTAGGTCTTTCCAATAGGATAGCTCCCAAAATATAGATTTCTTCTTCCACATGGGTGCGTGTCCGGTAGCGACGTCATTCGGAACAGATTGACCGCCAGGAACCTTTCCAAAGATTACTTTTATGTCCTTGACCATATCAAGTAAAGCATCACCAGTACGAAGTTCAGGCTTCTCCCGGTGATCTGTCTCACCTCTGAAATGCTTGCCTTTCTTTCTAACGGGGTGCCTCTTTGGAAGAAATCGACAATGCCCCAGGTACACAACCTTCTTACATTTATCCAAATATACACCTTCGGTCTCATCTAAACAGTGTGTGCATGCATTGTATCCCTTGTTTGTCTGTCCTGAAAGGTTGCTAAGAGCAGGCCAATCATTGATGGTCACAAAAAGAAACGCTCGTAGATCAAATGGCTCCTGTTTGTGCTCATCCCACGCATGTACAACCAAGGAGGAACGTTATAGATACATAGAGTTACAGACCAGGTGCTATGACTGCAGGTCTGCTCCCCAAAAGGATTCATGCCATCTGTACTTAGACCAAACCTTAAGTTCCTCCCATCACCTGCAAAGTCCGGGAACACTCTATCGATTTTCCTCCATTGCGACTCATCAGCGGGGTGTCTCACCATCTCGTCTTTCTTACGGTCTTCTTTGTGCCATCGCAACCACCTGGCATGCTCTTTGTTTCTGAATATACATTTCAACCGTGGTATTATTGGACCATACCACATAACCTTGGCAGGAACCCTCTTCTTGGGGGGGGGGGGGGGGCTCGCCCTCAACATCAACAGGGTCATCTCGCCTAATCTTAATTATACCGCGGTGCAGTGCATACTGGGAATTTTTCCAAATTTTCGTACTCCTCACCGCGGTAGAGGATGCAGTCATTAAGGGCAGAGAACCTTCTTTGCTTCGTACGTACTGTCAGGCAATTCATTATCCTTTGGAAGCTTCTTCTTCATTATTTTCAGTAACTTCTCAAATGCCTTGTCACATATACCAGTCTCTTCCTTCCATTGCAGCAACTCCAGTGTGGTACCGAGCTTTGTGTTGCCATCTTCGCAAGTTTGGTACAACTTTTTTTGGTGATCCTCTAACATGCCCTTTAACTTCCGCTTCTCGTTTTCAGTTTCTACTTCTCTGTGTGCATCAGCGATGGCCCAACGAAGATCATCATCAACGGGACCATCTGATGCCTCTTCATCTTCAGCTCCCCCCACCTCTTGATCTTCATCATGCCACATTGCAGTATCACCGTAGTTAGGGTACATATCATCGGCCTCTTCTTCTTCATTGTCTTCCATCATAACCCATCTTTCTCCATGCTTTGTCCAACAATTATAGCTGGGCATGAAACCTTTCCATAGTAGGTGGGAGTGAAGGACTTGCCATTTTCGGTATTGCTTTAAGTTTCGGCAATCAACACATGGACAACACATAAAACCATCCGCCTGTGGGTTTTCCTCAGCCACACGGAGAAAATCTTTTAGGCCTGTAGTGAACCCGGGTAGGCGTCGGTCAACGTACATCCATTGCCGCCGGTTCATCTACATCATATAATTAATTTTATCAAAAAAACATTGCAAAATATCATATTATAAATAGTGGAAATGACCACTATACAAATGAAAGGGTAAAGTTGCTTACCTTGATCGAGGAGGAAAGAAAGAGTAGAAAGCTTAAGTGTCGCTCCGGCACCTCATATCATTTTTTTGTTTTGTGTGAAACCAAGTGACATCATTCTCTCATAAATTTTGTCGAGCACCTCATGTGCATGGGAAAGAAAAGCAAACGAGCACACAACCCTCACACCTTCCACCAAGAAAAAATAGAGTGAGGGCTGGCTGGGGGTGAGCTGAATATATAGGGCAAATGGGGTCTTTAGCACCAGTTCGTGACACGAACCGGTGCTAATGTTTACCTTTAACACCGGTTCGTGTCACAAACCGGTGCTAAAGGTTTCGCGTATGCCACGTGCCTGGTGACAAACCTTTAGCACCCGTTCGTGTCACGAACTAGAACCGGTGCTAAAGGTGATGCATGAACCGGTGCTAATGCTCGGCTCACTAGTGGAAAATAGGCCTTCTGTGGCGCACCAAATATGCCTTATGTGGCGCATATCTCGGTCGCCACAATTGTCACGCGACTAGTATTTGAATTCTGTGGCGCATATGTACACGCGCCATAATTTTTGAAACTTCTGTGCCGCACTAGGTCAATATGCGCCACAGAATTTTCTTGAAAAATTCTGTGGCGCACCATGCCAATATGCGCCACCGATTTTTTTTTATTTTTTTAAAAATGGCGGCCAGATCTAGATCTAGGGCTGCCGGAATTTTGCCGTTTTTTTGGAATTTCGCCGGAACGTGAGTCGTTGGGTGGGTTGGGTTGGGTTGGGTGGGGTGGGGTGGGTGGAGGAGGACGAGGAGGCCGGCCGGCCGGAGGAGGGAGTGGTGGTGGTGGTGGTGGTGGAGGAGGATGAGGATGACGAGGTGGTGGTGGGTGGTCGCCAGAGGAGGAGGAGGAGGAGGTGGTGGTGGTCACCGGAGGAGGAGGAGGAGGAGAAGGTGGTGGTGGTTGTTGCCGGAGGAGGAGAGGAAGGTGGTGGTCGCCGTAGGAGGAGGAGGGAGAAGAAGGGAGGAGATGGTGGTGGTGGTGGTGATGGAGAAGAAGAAGGGAGGGGAGGAGAAGTGAAGGAGAAGGAGGAGAAGTGAGGATATGGAGAAGTGAGGAGGAGTGTTGGAGGAGAAGTCGAGAAGGAGATTGGCGCCCTCCGAAATTCAAAATTCGGGCCAAAACTTCTGTGGCGCATAGGCACTTGGTGTGCCACCGATTTTTTTTTCGATTTTTTTATTTTTGCAAGAAAAAATCTTTAACTTGTCGTATCTTTTTACTCTTTTCGAATTTGGCGATTCTAAAAATTGTCCAACCGTACACCTCGAAGTCGAAATCTTTAACGCTATTTTGCAAAAAAATCAAAATTCATGTTTGTTAATTTTCAATGGTACTAGATAACATAATACATGGGCACCTCGAATGATTTTATTTTTTAAAATTTCTATCTATTACTTTTTTATTTTATAGTGCTAAAAAATGCGATCCACAGGGGGGTGTGGAGTTGCGTGGGGAGAAAAATTCCCTTCAACTTTCTGTGGCGCATATGTCGACGTGCACCACAGAAAGATGAACTTTTGCGGCGCATATGCCCATATGCGCCACATAATTTTGACTTTCTGTGCGCATGCTTGTGGGAGATACGTCACAAAATTCCCTTCGCCCATGTGCAGTGTTGGACCCCACGTGGATCCCATGGAGATTTTGTGGCGCATATGTCCCCATGCGCCACAGAAAGGCAAAGTTCTGTGGCGCATGCGCCACAGAAAGTCAAATTTCTGTGGAGCATATTTTTGGTGCGCCACGGAAATAATTTTTGTGAAGCATATTGAAAGTATAGAGATGGTAAACCTAGAGGGGGTGGGTGAATAGGTTTCTACAAATTTTAATTCTTTCTTTGCAATATTAGGCTTTGCGGAATATAAAGATGAGCCTAATGCAAACTAGGTGAAGCAACCTATATGAAGATACAACTATCTCGAGCACGAAGGCTCTCTCGGGCAGTTTAAATCACAAGTAAGGAGTTCGGTTAGAGATAACCGATAGCACGCGGAGACGAGGATGTATTCCCGTGTTCCCTTGCTTTGCAACAAGGTACGTCACGTTTGGAGGGGTGGAGGTCCCACGAAGGATTCCCCACGCCACGAAGGCTCACCCTATTCTCCGGAGCCTATCCCACGAAGGAATAGCTCACTCACTTGTGGTAGACTTTGAGGTAGCCTCCAAACCTTCACAATCTTGCCGGAGCAAATCCACGGCCTGGATGCTTCCGGACTCCTCTTGCCCACCTAGGGTTTCCAAGGAACCCTAGGAAGCAAGCTTCTCAATGAATACAAGGGGGAATGAGATTTGGCTTGGTAGAACGGTAGATCGGGTCCTCCTCTAATGATTCCCGGAGGGATTTGAGTTTGGGTGGAGGAGGAGAGAGATGCGAGGCTTTTGGTGTTTCTAGCAATGGAGTAAGAGAGAGAGAGCTCAAGAACAGCTTGTAGTATATTGCCTAACTGTTCGAGAGGTAGGAGAAGGCCTATTTATAGTGTTCTTCGAAATACGGCCGTTGGTCACTTGCCACATCGGCAGATTCGTCGAGAAACCCGGTCGGCCGGATTTGGCGCCGGACAGAGCCGGTCCACGGCCCGGTCGAACGGGCCACGAGGCCGAGGCCGGCCGGTTTCCAACGGAGCTGGGACCGGGTCTTGACCGGGCGAGCGTCCGAGCTTCTTGGATGGCGCCGGATGGCACGAGCGCAAAGTCTGGTTGCTGGCCAGGGCCGCTCGGTGCGGTGCCCGGTCGGAGACCGGGACTGTGGACCGGAGCAGACTGGTCCAAAGCAGGGCTGGCGGCCAGGATGGCGACCGGAGGGCTTGCCCTCTTTGCTGGAACCTGCCCGGATGGCACCGGTTACGGGTACTGGTTGGTGGCCGGGCTGTCGGTGCTAGGGCCGGTCCGACCGGATGCGTGACCGGCCAGGCTGCGAAGAACTTGCTGATTTTTCGTCGAATTGGGGGGGTCTCCCGTTGCCTTTTTGTTCCATTGCTACACCATCATACCTCTTTGGCTAATACCTGAAAGTCATCTTGTAGACATGTATTAGTCCAAATACTCCTAGCACGGTGTCATAGATACCAAAATAATGGATAAGGGTAAAATACCCTTACAATCTCCCCCTTTTTGGTATACGATGACAAACCGAGCTAGAGTTACATATAGATATTATGATAAGCTCTAAACCTTGATTCCATATAAGATATTACGACAGCTCCCCCATAATGTGTGCACTTGGAGAATTTGCGTTTGAATGCAAAGTGCACCATTTGTGGGATATGAGAAGCTCCCCCAATATCTTTAGGAAACAAGCATGGTATGGACAAGTATATCAAGATATATAAGCATAAAGCATGATTATCCATAAAGCATGATTATCCTAACATAGAGTAGCACACATAATAGTCGTCCATACATATCCATACATGAATTATTCAAAGTAGCAAATGGTTCTTGAGAAATCAAAGCAAATACGCACAAGCCATATAAAATCCAAATAAAGCAACTCCCATGGCTTGTGACCAACAAAGGACCCCGTAATTCTAGGCTCTACTCTCTTCTCCCCCTTTGGCATCGGAACACCAAAAACGCGAAGAAAAAGAGGAGAGATGCTAGCGCCCCATCAATAGAACTCGTGCCCCGCGGATGGAGAGCTGCCATCACCATCCTCATCGTCATCCTCTTCATCCTCATCCTCGCCATTGTCATCCTCATCACCTTCATCCTCTTCATCTTCAGTATCAGCATGGGGTGCACGAGCAGGTCTAGGAGGAGGAGCACCAAAGTACAAGGAAGGATCAAAGTTCTGGAACATCTCATCAGAAAGTAGAGGCATCTTCCAGTTTGGTGCGTGGACAGGCTCCAACTCGGGGCCGGGGAGGAGGGACGAGGCACATTCCTAGTAGCCATGAACTCATTTTGGCGCCTCCTTGTCTCTTGGTTCAAAGAAAGACTTTGATGTGCAACATCATTGGTATTTTTGCACATCTGCCATAGGCTAGAGAAGAACCGTGAGACACCATGCTGTGGGCGCCTAGAGGAGCTGGAGCTAGCATGGTCATGGCGTTCCTTGGACCGGCGCTCAGAAGGCATCATCTCAGGAACATCTGGTCTATCACCTTGGGCAGGTACCTTGAAAGCGTCCATCCTGACCCGCTCACCTTGAGTATTGAGAGGTGCGGGCACAACATGGTTGATGAGCAGCTGAACGTATTGGGCAAGATTAGGAGTCAACCGCTCACGAACACAGCGCCAGTAACTCACGGTAGATGAGATCACAGCCATCAATAAGTTTCGGTGCTCGGGGTGACGAGTAGTACATCAAGTTCGAGATGATATGCACGGCATTCACTTGTATCGCCGGACTTGCGATGAGGGTCTCACGGAATAGCTTGGCAAGTATAAGGTAGGAGTAGTACATGCCGGAGATGGTGGGAGGTCCGGGGGTGGGTTCGGAGGATAGCAAAAAGCAATGTCCCCTACGGTTGAACTTCTGCGAGAATAGATCTTGAAACCGAAGCACTCCCTCCACCAAACCCCAAGGCTTCACGAGAAATCAAGATAGGTGCAAGTGTATTTCGTTTGCCGGTCATCCAAGTCATAGTCCCGGCTGCATCATCATGGAAGAAGGCGTGCGGTGAGCTCGTCTCACCAAGGTTGGACAATAGCACCCATCAGTAGGTGTCAAGCACATAAGATCATACAACCCCATCCGCCTCAAGGTCGCAACCACAAAGCGAAACTTGGTGGCTTCATACATTCCAATGACATCTTTGATGGCCTTGGGCATAACAATGGTGCCTTTCTTCATGTGCTCGTGGGAGTCATAGTAGTCATCCCACATGACTTTCTGTGTCTTGGTCCAGAAAAGCTGATCTCCCCCTGTGTAAGTGGGTTCCTCAAAGAGATAGGGGTTGGACTCTCTGAGTCTTCGCCATGCACCAATATGTACATCACCAACATGGAACTCTGGCAGTACCTCATCACCATCCTGTGCTGCATGTTTATCTTTCCTCTTATTGGCAGATGTCTTGGTTCGGCCCCTAGCTGAGCTGCCACCAGTGAGCTGAGATGGACGACCACTAGTACGTGGTGGGTGTCCTGCATGCCTCCCTCTCTTGGCAGTGGTGTCACGGTCCTCGCCGCTCCAGTCTCCTGTGAATAAGCAATATAGGGCGAGGAGAGCAATGAGGTAAGTGTACATGTCATCAGCATATATGAGGAAGCCAAAAGCATAGCCTATATTCAAGTGTTTCGACGAGATCATGCGAAAAAGCTGGGCGAGCCGGCGCAGGGGCCGGTCCGACCGGACGTCAGACCGGACGAGCCGGTTGACAATCCGGTTGACCGGGCGGTGCGCCGGACCAGCCGGTTGAGAGGTCGGTCGACCGGGCTGTAGACCGGGTCGTGCTGAATTGTGATGTTTGCCCAGAAATTCGACACAAAATCATGCAACAACTCACAAACTTGAACATAGATTATACCAGGAGAGTGAACAATGTGCATAGGAGGAGTGTGACACACTAGGTGGCATGAGGACTTACTAACCATAACCCTAACCCTAACTTTTCTCAACTTTCCTTAAAAAATGGGAAATGGGAGAGGGAAAGCTAGAGGGAGAGGGATAGGGAGAAAGATTTACCCGAAGACATCGTCCTCTTTGCCCAAGTGAGCAAGAAGAACTCGTGAAGAAGGCTTGAGGACCAAATCCCCAAGATCTCCCAAAATAGCTTGGGAGGGACCAAATCCTTTGGTGAAGATGCTTGAGAGATCCCGATCTATGGTTGTGTGAAGTTTGGGGAGAAACTAGTGGGGGGAAGTGCCTAGGGCGTGGTGGAGATGGTGGAGGCGGCGGCCATGGAGGTTTGAGAGGTGGGGGATAATGAGGAAGAAGATCCCCAAGGGGTATCCTCTCCAAGACATAACAGCCCGCACGGCCGGTCGGGCGCCCGGTCGACCGGGCCAGATGCCGGACGACCCGGCGCAAAAGCCGGTCCGACCGGGCCAGTGACCGGCCAGAGTCAATTTGCCCAAAAATGTGTCATTTTGCCTCGTTTTGCCCCTATTCTTTGTATAAATGTGTGTGAGTGCTCAGATGATGACATGTACATATAGATAGATAGATGATGATGAGATGAGCATAGACATGGGGTTGGAAACACAAAGTTCTCTAGGCATACCCATTGGAATGAAATCCAAACAAAATATAAATAGCGACAATGGGTATGATTCGAAGTATATTTATATCAAGAATCATAAGTCATTTTGAAATGATTTTGGCAATAAGATCATTTGGCCTTATATAGTCAAATCAAGTTATAATGAAGGCTCAATGAGGGGTGGGGGATTACTCCCCCTATGTGAAAGCGCAAATGTCATGAGACCTCGAAGAGACATGCTTGGGTCCATATAATGACATTGGGTCTATTTATGTTGCACACATAGGTATGCATTATACCAAGACATGGTAAGATGACTATCCCCATATGTGCTATACCTCTAAGCTAGATAGCAAGATAAATGCAAGAATATAGTGCAAGAAGTTAATCAATCCAAGTTTTTAGGATCAAGAATACCAAGTTCTCCTCTCAAGTTAACAAAGCGGGTTTCATCCAAAGGCTTAGTGAAAATATCCGCCAATTGGTAGGTTGTTCCCACATGAGTGAGATCAATATCCTTATTGGCAACATGATCACGTAGGAAGTGATGGCGAATGTCAATATGTTTGGTGCGACAATGTTGAACCGGGTTGTTGGCGATCTTGATTGCACTTTCATTGTCACAAAGAAGAGGCACCGTACCAAGAGACACACCATAGTCTTTCAAGGTTTGCTTCATCCATAACAATTGAGTGCAACAAGATGCCGCGGATATGTATTCGGCTTCGGCGGTGGATAGTGCGGTGGAGTTTTGTTTCTTGGATGACCAACTCACCAATGACCGGCCAATAAATTGGCAAGCCCCGGAGGTAGACTTCCGATCAACCTTATCACCGGCCCAATCGGAATCCGAATAGCCAATGAGTTCAAAGGTTGACCCCTTTGGATACCATAGCCGAGAGTAGGAGTGAGAACAAGGTATCTTAGTATCCGTTTGACCGCCACTAAATGGCTCTCCTTGGGAGCGGATTGAAAACGAGCACACATCCCTACACTTAGCATGATATCCGGCCTAGAGGCACAAAGGTAGAGCAAGGATCCTATCATGGAGCGGTATACCTTTATGTCCACATCCTTCTCACCGTCACATGAACCAAGTTGCCCCTTTACGGGCATGGGTGTCTTCATTGGACTCGCATTGGTCATGTTGAATTTCTTGAGCATGTCCTTCACATATTTTTCTTGAGAGATGAAGGTGCCTTTTGCAAGTTGCCTCACTTGGAAGCCTAGAAAGAACTTCAACTCTCCCATCATGGACATCTCAAATTTCCTAGTCATCAATAGCTCAAAAGCTTTGTTATGATTGGGGTTAGTTCCACCAAAGATAATATCATCAACATATATTTGACATATAAAGAGGCCACCCCCTTTAACCCGCTTGGTGAAAAGGGTGGAATCGACTGTGCCCATGAAAAACCCATCATGTAGTAAGAAATCCCTAAGGAACTCATACCAAGCACGTGGAGCTTGCTTGAGACCGTAGAGTGCCTTATGGAGTAAATACACGTGGTTGGGTCGGCATGGGTCTTCGAAACCCGGGGGTTGAGCCACATATGCGGTTTCTTTTAGGGGACCATTCAATAAAAGCACTTTTCACATCCATTTGATATAATTTGAAATTGTGGAAAGATGCAAATGCAAGCAAAAGACGAATAGCTTCAAGACGGGCTACCGGCGCAAAGGTATCCTCAAAATCCATACCTTTTATTTGGGCAAACCCTTGCGCCACTAACCTTGCTTTGTTTCGTATAACAATGCCATTCTCATCTTGCTTGTTCTTGAATACCCATTTGGTCCCAATGACATTGATGCGATGATCCTTGGGTCTCTCAACTAGAGACCATACTTCATTACGAGTGAAACACTCCAATTCTTCTTGCATGGCAATTACCCAATCCGGATCGACCAAGGCTTCATGTACCTTAAGTGGTTCAAAACTAGACACAAAAGCATGATGTTGACAATAGGTGATAAGCAATGCATGGTGTCTACGAGTTACCACTCCTCTTGAGATGCTCCCAAGGACTTGATCCACTTTCATGTCACTTGCCCTTGTAGCGGCCTTGATCTTCCGAACGGTTCCTTCATGATCAATGAATTCATATCTTGCTAGTACTTGATCATGAGGGACCACTTGAGCTTGATCATGAGTTGAGGATGTTTCGTGATCGTCATCATGATCTTGCTCCATGGAATGAGGATCTTCTTCTTGTTCTTCGGATTGAGACTCATCTTGAGTAGAGGATGGTTCTTGAGTTGCACTTGATGGTTCGGCTTGAGTTGAGCTAGACTCCACTTGTGGCGTGCTTGAAACATCTACTCCATCATCTTGATCATCATTATGAACCTCCATGGGCCGGATGTGTCCAATGCCCGTATGCTTGATGGCACTAGATGGATCATCATCATTACCTGCAACACATGGAACAACTTGCTCCACTTGGGAGCCATTATCCTCCAAGAACACCACGTCACAAGATACTTCAATGATCCCGGAGGACCGGTTGTAGTATCTATAGGCGTGAGAGTTCTCCGCATATCCAACAAATATACCCTCTATGGTTCTAGTTTCAAATTTACCGAGCTTTCCTTTGTTGTTCTTAACAAGGCATTTGCATCCAAAGACACGAATATACGTGACATTAGGCTTGTTACCGGTAAGGAGCTCGTATGGGGTTTTGTTGTGGAGGGGACGGAGGAAGAGCCGGTTGGAGTAGTGGACGGCCGTAGAGATGGCTTCTCCCCAAAAGTTGTGGGGTGAGTTGAATTCACTCAACATGGTTCTTGCCATCTCAATGATAGTCCGGTTCTTCCTTTCAACAACACCGTTTTGTTGAGGAGTGTATGGCGCCGAAAACTCATGCTTGATGCCCTCATCATCAACAAACTCTTGCATAGTGTAGTTCTTGAACTCGGTGCCATTGTCGGTCCTAATTGCCTTGATCTCGGATTCATACATACGTTGAGCTTTCTTGGCGAAGGTGATGAACTCTCTATGGGTCTCGTCCTTAGACTTAAGGAGAAAGACCCAAGAGTATCTTGAGTAATCATCAACAATGACAAGTCCATACTTGCTCCCACCAAGAGTATCATAATGTGATGGCCCAAAGAGGTCCAAATGAAGGAGCTCCAAAGGCCTAGATGTGGTAACAATACTCTTGATGGGATGCTTCTTCTTGAGTTGCTTTACGGCTACACATGCACTACAAACACGATCTTTCTCAAAAGAAATGCCGGTTAGTCCCACAATATGCTCACCCTTTAGGAGTTGTTTAAGACTCCTCATGTTAACATGACCAAGGCGGCGATGCCACAACCATCCTTCGTCATGCTTGGCCGCCATTAGACATGTGGAGAAGGAGGGGCTCTCTTTCGAGAGGTCAACCACGTAAAGGTTGTTCTCCAAATATCCAACAAGGACCAATTTGAGATTGTCACTCCTAAAGACTTGCACATAATATTTAGTGAAATATGAATTGTAACCGGCATCGGCAAGATGATATATAGAAAGTAAGTTATAGCCAAGGTGTTCAACAAGCATAACAGTCTCAAGGCACAAGTCCTTAGAGATTGCTACCTTGCCATACCCAAGTACCTTTCCCTTTGAGTTGTCACCAAAGGTAATGCTTGACTTCTTGTTGATATCTTCAATGAATTGATCAAGCACACCTTTTCCTCCGGTCATATGATTGGTGCATCCACTATCAAACACCCATTTTGGACCACCGGAGGAATACCCCTACAAAATCAAGTAGAGGATTTAGGAACCCATCGATTAATAGGTTCCTTTGCAATGGCAACAATATATTTTGGTACCCAAATTGAGTACTCTCTATAAGCATAGCCATTAGGAGGGCCAACATAGTTAGCATAGACATCACCATAATAATCAACAAATAATGCATAGTGATCGTTTGGCCCCGTGCGGTCACCACTAGTGGCTTTGCCCTTTGAGGCTTTGCCATTGTTAGTGACCTTCTTGTTCTTATCTTGAGCGGGTTTCTCCTTCTTGTAGTTGTTCTTCTTGTGGGACTTGGGAATATATCCAAGTCCATACTTTTGATTGTTTGACCTTTGCTTACTCAAGAGGTCATCCAATCCCATCTTGTTCTTGGCGGTGGTGAACTTTGCAAGTTCCTTTGTTAGCCTAACATTTTCCTCAAGAATAGATGCTTGCTCACAAGAAGATTCATTAGGATGATAGTCAAGACCATATTTGGTCACCAAGGACTCAAGATATGCATTGGTCTCAACATGCAGAGAGAGTTCCTCTTGTAAACGAATATGTTCCTCAACAAGTTTAGCATGCTCACTAGTAAAGGAAATGGAGGAACAAGCAAGCTTTTCACCATCAATGGGATCCTTCATTGATCCAAGAGCCTTTTGTAGGATTCTTGAAGTAGATCATGGTTCTCTCCAAGTTTCTTGAGCTCATCCTTGACAAGCTTGTTAGCTCTTTCAAGGTGGTCAAGATCCCTAGTGAGAGAAGCATGAGCAACTTCAAGCTCCTCCTTTGAGGCATTGAGCTCTTGGGTCAATAATTGAGCCCTATCAATAGTTTCTAGGTCTTTAACTTTATCAAGTTCATAAGTTTCAATTTGTTGCTTAAGGCCTTGAGATATGCACCTTTCGGTTTTTAGCTCTTGTCTTAGGAGATTGAATCTCCGTTCCTTCTCATTCAATTGATATTCTAATTCCTCAATGGACTCATCCTTTTCTTTGAGTGAGTCCATCAAGAAATCAAACTTGACAAGAGCTTCACCACGAAGGGTGCATCTAACATCATAGATCTCCTTAAGCACAATTAGTTCATCTAGATTTTCGTTCTCATCATCTAGAACACTAGATAGGGAAGGTGGAGGTTCCATTACCTTGGTTTCCCTTGCCATAAGACAAGAGCCAATGGTTGTAGATGAGGTAGAGTCATCGGAGTCATCATCTTGAGTTATCCTTGCCATGAAGGAGGATCCAACATCATTCTCCGTGGAGTAGTCCTTGGAGTAGTCATATGTAAAGAGTGACCCGGGCTTAGAGAAAGCCAAACCGGCCACCCCGGCCTCCTTCTCCTCATCTTCCTCTTCATCATCGGACAAGTACTCGGCCCCAACAAAGGCTCTTCCCTTGTTCTTCTTGTATCGGTCATTGATTGGGTTTGGCTTCAATCTTGGCTTGACCCCTTTGATGAATATTGGCTTGTCCACCCTTTTCTCATAAGGGCACTCATTTGCAAAGTTGCTATCTTCATCACAATTGTAGCAAGTTCTCTTCTTCTTCTTGTCATTGAGGAGCATAGGGAACTTTGCCTTGTACTTCTTGGCAAAGAAAGCAAAGTCGGTAGCAATGTCACTAGTTGAAGTCATCTCTTCATCTTCTTCAATTTCATAGTCTTCTTTGCTTTCATGGTCGGCTCTAGCTTTGAGAGCAAGGTTGTGTGACGCTTCATGGTTGTGTGAGGCTTCATCAACACGGTTCATTGCCTTGAGTCTCTTTCCGGCTTTGGCCATGCTTTCATTGGCGGCCACATAGGAGACTAGATCATCGGAGTTGAGATCGGCACTCTTGGTCATGATTTGCAAGTTGAGTGCAAGGTTGGTGTCTTCTTGTTTGACGGCAATCATAGCAATGACCTTGGATTTTATGAAGGCTTCGTTCATCTCGAAGCCGTCATTGTACTTCTCAGCACCAAGTCCCTTGACCCTTACTTTCGAGCACCAAGCCTAGCATAGGCATCGGATACGGATTCTCCATCTCGAATCATGAACTGGTGGGCCTCTTGCTTTGCGGTCTCATAAAGAGCTGATTGGATCAAATCGGTTCCCTCTTGGAGTACTACGATCCGATCCCACAACTCTTTAGCGGAGACAATGTCATCGACTTGATCAAGAAGCTTGCGGTTGATGCCACTTCTAATCTTGTCACGTGCGGATGCATTGAGTTGACGGTTGTAGAACTCGGTGGAGGTCAACCGAGTAGGATCTTGTGGCTCCCGATGTCCATGAACAATGAGCTCCCATAGCTCCACACCTGCAGTTGCGAATATGAGATTCCATAGCAGATTTCCAATGTGGAAAGTGAGTTCCATCGTAATGGGGAACGGTCCCACTATGGTTTATATGAGGCATGGGTGAAGTGTTTCGGGATAGTCATGGTTAACATCATGGTAGGTTTCCTTAGAGGCCGAAGCCCCACTAAGAGTTCCACCCGCGAGTTAGGTTCTTAAGCATGGCAGTCATTTCGTCATTTGGTTTTGTAGCTCATCCTCCTTTTTCTTCTTCTCGGCATCATATGCCAAGAATCTAGATTTCATCTCTTTAACCGAAAGGTTAGAGTCGTCATCTAGACTCTCGAAGAGTTTATCCATCTCACTCTTAAGGCGGTGAAACCCTTAATAAGAGTCCAGGCTCTGATACCAATTGAAAGTATAGAGATGGTAAACCTAGAGGGGGTGAATAGGTTTCTACAAATTTTAATTCTTTCTTTGCAATATTAGGCTTTGCGGAATATAAAGATGAGCCTAATGCAAACTAGGTGAAGCAACCTATATGAAGATACAACTATCTCGAGCACGAAGGCTCTCTCGGGCAGTTTAAATCACAAGTAAGGAGTTCGGTTAGAGATAACCGATAGCACGCGGAGACGAGGATGTATTCCCGTGTTCCCTTGCTTTGCAACAAGGTACGTCACGTTTGGAGGGGTGGAGGTCCCACGAAGGATTCCCCACGACACGAAGGCTCACCCTATTCTCCGGAGCCTATCCCACGAAGGAATAGCTCACTCACTTGTGGTAGACTTTGAGGTAGCCTCCAAACCTTCACAATCTTGCCCGGAGCAAATCCACAGCCCGGATGATTCCGGACTCCTCTTGCCCACCTAGGGTTTCCAAGGAACCCTAGGAAGCAAGCTTCTCAATGAATACAAGGGGGAATGAGATTTGGCTTGGTAGAACGGTAGATCGGGTCCTCCTCTAATGATTCCCGGAGGGATTTAAGTTTGGGTGGAGGAGGAGAGAGATCTGAGGCTTTTGGTGTTTCTAGCAATGGAGTAAGAGAGAGAGAGCTCAAGAACAGCTTGTAGTATATTGCCTAACTGTTCAGAGGTAGGAGAAGGCCTATTTATAGTGTTCTTCGAAATACGGCCGTTGGTCACTTGCCACATCAGCAGATTCGTCGAGAAACCCGGTCGACCGGATTTGGCGCCGGACAGGCCGGTCCACAGCCCGGTCAGACCGGGCCACAGACCGGGCCGGCCGGTTTCCAACCGGAGCTGGGACCGGGTCTTGACCGGGCAGGCGTCTGAGCTTACTGGATGGCGCCCGGATGGCACAGGCGCAAAGTCCGGTTGCTGACCGGGCCGCTCGGTCTGGTGCCCGGTCAGACCGGGCTGTGGACCGGAGCAGCTGGTCCAAAACCGGGCTGGCGACCGGATGGCGACCGGAGGGCTTGCCCTCTTTACTGGAACCTGCCCGGATGGCACCGGTTCTGGGTCTGGTTGGTGACCGGGCTGTCCGGTGCTAGGGCCGGTCCGACCGGATCTGTGACCGGCCAGGCTCTGAAGAACTTGCTGATTTTTCGTCGAATTGGGGGGGTCTCCCGTTGCCTTTTTGTTCCATTGCTACACCATCATACCTCTTTGGCTAATACCTGAAAGTCATCTTGTAGACATGTATTAGTCCAAATACTCTAGCACGGTGTCATAGATACCAAAATAATGGATAAGGGTAAAATACCCTTACACATATTTTTTACGTGCGCCACAGAATATATTTCTACCTATTATGGTTTTCCTACTAGTGGTTGGTCCCTGCGACGTCCTAGCCGCGTGAACAGGTGCTAATGTAACCTTTAGTCTAGATTCGTACCACAACCGGTGCTAATGCTCTTTGGAGCAAAAAACCAAAGCCCTGTTTTCTACTAGTGTGAACGCACGCACACCTTACCTCTATGAGCACCTCTAAGTGACCGAGCCGGCATGTCTTGAGATTGACGAAGTCATCATTGACGCCGCGCTGTTGATGGGCACGCCACCTACCACTAAAAGTAAAGCGTTGATAAATTCTAAAATTAATCCAGATAAATATGAATATCATATGAATACCCATGCTCTTAAACCTGGATGAGCTGGTTTCACCACAAGAAACCTAACCACTAAAGGCAAGCTCGCTTTGCAGTCGTGTTTCCAGCTTAGTCGCACGTCCCACTAGAGTTGCAGTTGCAGGCCAAGCCTTGACGCTGATTTACGGTTGACATTTGCCTCGACGACCACACGTACCACGTCGCCGTCGGCTAGGCTGCCGTGCGTGTCGCTGTCATGTCAGAGATTATAATCGTACACGCCGGCTGATAAAGTGATAAAAAAAATCGGATCGTCTATATCAGTTTATTCTTTTTTTGCGGGTACGTCTATATCAGTTCCGGCTGAGTCGCGAAAGACCCTAGACTCTTTGCCTGAAATACGGTTAGTTTTCTAGCAGTCAAGTTAAATGTTGTTATCTCCAACAAACCTCGAGAATAAAACGCTTCACGTGTCCAGATATGTGTAGACATTGAAGTCAATGACAACCTAGGTGATAACTTAAAAAAGAAAGGCTCCGGCGAAACGACCTTTATCACCTATGTCATCTGGCATAGTGACAGATATGCTGACGATCATGCTTAAGTTCGCAAAGATTAATGCCAAATGGCGGGATTAGAACCACACCTAGTAGGCTGGTGGGTTGTTGATATTTTGATACGCGGATAAAAGAATTTTAATTGTGTATCATGACCGCGAGAAAGCTAAGAACTGAAAGTTAGTACTTCCAGCATTCAAGCAACTTTTACGCTTTCAAATTAAATTCTAGAAAAGCAAATTATTCTGTTTTGGAGAAGCTCAAAATAAGGTTTCTCAACGCGCTGAACAATTCGTTTATGAGTAAGGTTAATTTTCCATTAGATGCTTAGACATCCCGATTAACTGTAGGATACTCTCAAGTGCAAATGCCTTGTTGAAAGAGACTGAGGAGCGCCTCGAAAAGTAGTTGAGCAGTTGGAAAGGCAAAGCTCCTTTCTCCGATTCTTTCTAAACCAAAAGCTCGAGAAGCGCCCTGCTTTAACTTAATAAAACCATACAACCATGAACCATAGAGTTAAAATTATATGACGAAACAGTTTAGGAAGCCAACAAAGGCTCCACAAATTCGGAACAAAGGTAAAGACAAGATACAAGTAGGTACAGAAATGAGATAAATCTGCTTATCCCTAATGTCGATGAGAAGAGATCGGATCTTGTCAGCCACGGCTCCCAGCGTGTCCTGGTCATTCCGCTTAGCCACATCTTTCCATACATCCAAGTAGGACGCCATTTTGTACAACACATAAGAAGGTTGGCTTGGGAAATAAGCTTCAATTGTGAATTTGTATCTTGTGGTCCAAAGCGACCAACACAGAAACACGACACAAATCAAGTAAACATGTTTTTAGCTCGGCCTTTGACCGGAAATTGTGAATGGAACCTGGGTGCGCGCGCACCCATTTACGAAAAGTTCAAAAAAATGCTATTTAAAAGTTTCAAAAAAATGTGAAGTAAAATTTTGCATGTACATATTATGTTGATACTTACTCGTGTGAGTTTTCACGAAAAAATACCATTGTGTGTGGCCTGCATAAAAATGACAACGCACCCAGGTTCCATTCGTCCGGATCGGGCCTTTGACACGCTTTAGTGATCGGTACACATCATTCCCGTTGGGTTCCAAGAACAGCCTAGCAGTTCCCTAACTGCGTCCACATGAAGTGGGCTAAAATACAATTGAAGAAGGTGTGATTTGTGCCCTCCGGATCCCCGCACAACGCAAATCGCCCGTTGCTCGGGGCCTGTTGATGATGGATGTTATCACTCGAGGTTAGTCGTTTGCAAATAATCTGCCACAAGAAGATCCGAAACTTTAGCAGTATTGCCATCTGCCACATGTCTTTGAAGTAAGACATGGGAGAATAGCAAAGCTTCAGATAGAGGGATTTGACCGAGAACCGCCCCGACGGTTCTAAGGCCCAAGACATAATATCTGGCGACTAGTCGAGACTCAATCCCTGAATACACAACATCAAGTTAGTGAGCTCAGTGTGCTCTACTACTGATAATTCATGATAGAAAGGAATGTCTCATATCCCTCCCTGCACTACACTAGCCATTGAGGCCCCCCAGCTCCGCAGCAATAGCGAAAAGGGTCCGGAATCTGTCATGGAGAGGGACGCTGCCTTGCGACCGATGAATCCACACCCTTGTGGAGGATCCATTATGAGCCTCGTGCTTTGCCCCCAAGCGAAAAAAGTGTTGTATTTTTGGATGGCGTTCCAGAATTGAGATCTTGGTCGGTGCTTGTCGATCGAAGATCTTTGTGTTGTAGATATTTAGCCTTAAGAATATCCACCCACATGCCCTGCTCCTGGTTGTAGAGCCTCCAGACCCACTTGAGCATTAACAAGATATTCATAAGCTTCATGTTAATAAAGACGAGTCCCACGTGGACTTTCGTCCGACACACCAAAGCCTAGTGTACTGATGAGTGCAGAGCACATCGTTGGGGAACCCCAAGAGGAAGGTATGATGAGCACAGTAGCAAGTTTTCCCTCATTAAGAAATCAAGGTTTAATCGACCAGTAGGAGAAAGAAATCACTTCTAAAGGTGTTGCTAGCTGACTTTTGGCAGGACGCACTACCGGCGTCAGCAACAACGTGGAACCTGCATAGAACACAACCAAAATACTTTGACCCAACTTACAGTGATGTCGGGGGGATGGCCCCCGGTAGACCAAAGGCCTGGCAAACTTTCCCTGTTTAGCTATCAAGATACCGGATTAAAGATTAATCTAGGTGACCAAGTTAAAGAGGATGGTGCTAAGTTAAAGTATATCGGTATCCCAGGAGGGGTATACTGTAGTGCGGTAAACATAAGAGAGGCCAGAGTACCGGCATGGATTCAACTGTAGCATGTCGGCATTCTGGTCAAAGATTCCACCAAGGACAAGAGGACAAGGATGAGCGAAACACATCAGCTTTAATCGAAACCCTGTAGCTAAAGCAGAAGGTGATGTAAAAGGTACCGGACGAGGTCATCGCTCCCTGATTAAAGACAGGACCGGTGTCACCAAGGCCAAAGAAGCTTTATAAAGTAGCTTAGCGCATCTCTAACAGAACCCGTAAAAGGCCCAAAACCGAAAAATAACCGCCAGTTTACGGGTTCGGGCCGAAAAACGGCGCCGATCAGTGACCGTAAACGGGCCAAAACTGAAAATATTTTTTTGGGCTGCGTTCGGTTCGCTCCGTCGGCCTGTATTTGTAGGGGCCGACGGAGCGAACCGAACGCAGCCCGAACACAATCCCTACTTTGCGCGCGAGGGAACATTCAGCTCCTCCCAACCGCCGCCGCCACCGCCGATCTGTGCGCCCTCACCTTGATCCGCGCCGCCACCCTCCGATTTGTCCCCGATGAGTCTCGAATCGAGCCCACCGGCCACCATAGCTACCCCGTCGGCCGCCGTTGCTACCGCGCAGGCGCCGCTACCCTCTCCCGTGGTCGCCGTAGCTTCCGCCGCTCCACCAACCACCCCGGCGACCACTCCCAGCCTTGTGACCCCCGCGGATGTTGCTTCAACGGTCTCGTCGACGACTGGGGTGAAGCGGCGGCGCGCGGGAACGCATATGCTCCCGCAAGCCGGTGCCGCGGCGGTCACCGGTGATGGGTCAGCGGTGAAGCCGAAGGCAGCCCGTGCGAGACCGAAGAGTTCGGCTCCGAAAAGGACCAAAGTGAAGGTGACGACTTCCCGTGGCGCCCCGCCTCCGTGCCCATCTCCGCCAACGCCACCGCCGCCGCCTCCGGAAGCCACCACGAACGCCGCCCAGGACGTGCTCGACGACGGGTCAGCAAGGTACATGAACTCTTCCTCCGTTTTTTTTGATTGCAAGTAGATACTGAGGCCCCGTCAATTTAGGAACGATTCCACCTCGTACATGGAGATGTTGGGGGAGGTGAACATTGACCCACTCCCTCCATTCGGCAATGAGAACGACTGCGGGGACAAGGTGGAAGAAGGGGAGGAAGGGGAAGAAGGGGACGAATGGGACGAGGAAGGGGACGAGGGTGTGGTGGAGGTCACGGCCGATGGAAATCGGAAGAAGAGGTGGCTACTCCAGGAGGTGGTGCCGATGCTGCTAATGGCGGGCCAACCTCTGTTTGATGCCGGCGGTTTAGGGCATTGCCGAGATACTTGTGTCCTGCTCGAGATCCGAAACCCCGATAGCTAGCATGCTAGGTAGGGGCTAAAGCACGTTAATTTTCAGGGTCGTCATCGCCATGACCGACGCTTGGAGCCAGCGTGAACGGTGCTGCGAGGCCATTAGGGTCCAATCCATGCCCTCTAGGAACTGCACAGCTCCCTCTGAGCACGATAGTGATGACGTCACTTCCTCCTATTGTCCCTTGCGGGAGCAGGAGGGCTTCCTCTCATACACCTCCACCGCCACATATCACACAAGCTTGGGAAGTCAGCCAAGCCCGTTGGCGGCGCTCCTCACGGAGCACAAGTTGTTGCGCTCCCTCGGCCAAGGCCAAGTCCAAGATGGGGTTTTTGCACCTCCGGTATCAGATCATGCATGTGTGCAAGCTAGGTCAATGATTCAAATGTGGTCATTGTAGTCTTAGAATGGATTTACCAAACCATGTACATTGTACTGACGGTGAATGTTAGCAATGAACTAGGTTCGCTAACTCCATCTTCGGAACATATGTGTCCAACCAATGTATGAGGCCGTAAATTTTGACATTGCTTAGCTAATGGATGCTTTTGCAGATGATCACAACTATCAAAACGCGTAGATCAATGGGGTAGCTGCACATTTAACAACTTCTCTCAATCATGTTACCAAATTGGTTGTGCATGGCATTTGTTAAATGTTCAAATATCTAATAGACCATGAGCATTGTTGCAATAGTAACTGAATCTTACGCTGCACTTATGAGGCATAGATTTCATTCATTGTGTTATTCATATATTACGCCTATGACGAACCATGTATTCAAGGGATCCATGTGACCAAAACTAGAGTTGTGTGCACAGAAAAGTGTGCATATCTCTTGTTTCACTCACACTATCCATGTGAATGCTTTGTACCTATATATGAGGCCTTACATTTTTAACGCATTCTGCTTCTATATATATGTGATCCACCCGTCCTTGGTAAGCGACGAGGAGACGAGATCGACAATGATGTGAGATCAAGACAATCGACCAATACGTGAGACCAACGTCTAAAGGACTGCGGCCGCACCTTGAAGCTCTCATCGATCTGTTTGTACAGCTGACAAGGTATTAACTTGTCAATGCCTACGTATTGTAGACTAGGGTTTCATTGGACGTAGAGGGCAAGTAGATCTCGAAGGTTTCAGGCGAAAAGTACTCGACGATTATGAAACTAGGGTTGTGTTAACAATAGATTCGATCCTCTCTTTGTCCCTCGACCCCCCCCTTATATAGGAGGTGGAGCCGAGGGTTTCGTAATACACAAGTTACAGAGTCCGGGAGGATTTCTAACCCGTCCCGCAAGATTACAAGTTATACTTCCTAATACAACTCTAGCTTTACTTAATAACATCTTGGGCTTCCAAATCTTCTTATTCTTCGATTCATGGGCCTTCAATAAACCCTGGGTACCATCTTCGGCAGGCCCATTGGGGATGCCTATGTCAACAGCTTCACCGCCAGCCACCGCATATCCGCGGCGCGGCAACTCTACAAGGCGTAGGCAGAGCGGCGACCCAGCCTCCAGCAAGGAGGGTTGGCCACTTCCTCACCTTCCACAAGGAAGCCCAGGTATCTACATAGTGGTCATCTTCGACTACACTTGCACTAGGGTCATGACCATGTGCCCGGACCACGGAGATGCCACTAGGTTGGTCGTGGAAGAAGAATAAGTTTGAAGCCGTCTTACTATGTCTCGCTAGTGTCGATGAACTAAGGTCGATTTAATTGTGTTGGAAACTTGGTATTGTGTGTTGGTGAACTATGATCGTGTTAGCTGTGTCTGAATCTTGTTTGAATTGCAATGTTCTTTTCTTGTGTGTTATTCAGCTATGGCTGGTAACCTCACCATACCAGAGAAGAGGTAACCAAACTCACTTTTGAGGTAGCAACCGAACGGTGGGACCCTGGTATTGAGCTGCTCGATGGCCTTCAAACCGAGCAACCAAATAACCTTTGCTAGTGATCCGAAAAATCTCTTTGTGAGCAACCAAACGATTTGCCAATTCTAACCCGTGGCTATTCCGAACGGGCAACGGACCGTGGAGCTTGCCTCAGTGAGCACCAAAACCGGCCTAGGCTACCAAACGCGCCCATATAAACCAGGTATATAGGACTGACGGAGATGACCGTTACTGAGGCGCTGGGCGAACGGGAGGGCGATCTCGCCGATCCACCGCCAGCGAGGGTGCAGATAGGTAAGGATGACTGCCGATCACCGGAGCGTCGCCTCTGGGGTGTTTCTGAGTCTTTCAGTCATCGGACGACGAGGAGGACAGCGAAGTGGAGGAGACGATCTCGGTCGGAGGCATCGCGTCCATGCAATACCTTTGCTAGACGCCATTGTCGGTGACTGGCAGAGATCTGTCCGAGCGTTCTTCGGTGCTAGTGAGGCGTAAGCTCAAGAGGATCAATCGACAAAAAGATCAGCGGATGGCAGTGATGGCGGCGATGGAGGCGATGGAGCTCGGTTCGTCGGAAGGTACGTGGTCACCGTCCTCAATGTCGGTGGGCATGTTGACTTGCAAATCGAAAGTAAAGGCAATGCCAGTCCTTGAGCCCACTGTTTTCGTGGATGATGGAGGAGAGGGATGGACTGTGGTACGCCGGAGACGTTGGTCATCGGCGATCGACAGACCCTCGCTCGATCCGACAATCTCGCAATTTTCAAACACCAGAGGTGTGGGCTTGACTAGGTTTCGGGCCAGGGCAGCAACTGTTCGGGCTCGTTGGGGCCCAAACAGTTGGGTGCGTCGTAAGCCTGCAAACAAGGTTGATCAGAGATCTAATGGTGCGATCGAGCCTAAGCAAGTTAGGGTAGGATCTCAGGCCGCTGGACGAGCTTTTCGCAACTTGCTAGGTTTAGCCTGGAAAAAAATCGAGACAGGGGAACCGGTCGTGTCGCGGTGGCGCGTTGCTCCTCCGATGAACGGAGACGGAGGTCAGGGGGTTTCAACCCTGGCTGGGGAGGGTTCAATGTGGGCCGCGGTGGTCACCCTGGTCGAGGCGGTTTCGGGACTGGACGTGGCGGCGCCAATGGCCGCGGCCGTCATGGTGGCCGAGGCGCGTAGGGCTTTGGTGCCGGGCAGGGTTTTGGTGTTGGCCAAGGTTTCGGAGGTGGCCATGGTGCTCAAGCTGGTGGGTTTGGGGGCAATTTTGTGCAGGGAGAGCCTAGTGGTACCACCTGCATGAACGGCAACCATGGCTACCAAGAGGAGAATTGGGGAGGAGGTGCTGGACACTTTTAGAGGGGTGTCAACCGTTTCAGCAACAGGGGATACAGTAATTAGCAACGTTGGAACAACTCTGGTCGGGGTGGATATCATCAAAATTTCCGCAGCAATGACCAAGCTCAGCTGGTGAGGAGTGGTATGGATGCAGATATTTTGCAGCAGACAGTACATGCAGTTGTTGCAGCGGTAACAGCGTCTCAAAGGACTACTGAACCTGTTGGGGGGACGGCAGTACCTGCCTTTGTAGGCAATGAGCTTTTGTCTGGGGTCCCAAATAAGAATGTGGTGGCGCCGGCTGCGGCACCCCTATAGTTCAGCAACAAGTTGAGATAACAACTCAGACCCTGCCAGATGGACAAGAGGGTGGATCAAAAGGGAAGGAGACAGAAGGACATGGTCCTTTGAAGAATAAGAAAGAAGATAAGACGACATGTTTTCGTTGCAAAAAACCAGGACATTATATTGATGATTGTCCTATACCCTTTTGTGACCTTTGTGAATCTGTCAATCATGTAGCTTCTGCTTGTCATCTTCTGCATGCTCCTAAACCCACCGCGACCATGCATGGGTATGCTAATGAAGCACTTTTGTTCTTTGAGCTACCATGTGGGGCCTTTAAAGCAAAGGTTGAGAACCCCAAGCTGGCTAAGGTTACTGTTGATGGAGATGCAATGACTATTCCTGAGATAATTGAGCAGCTCAGGAGAATTGTTCCTTATGAGAAATTCAATTGGGAAGTGTTTCACCTGAGGGGGAATATTTCCAAAGTCAAGTTACCAAGTAAGCAGGAAGTCCAGAGGCTGAAGAATTTTGGTACTTACATTTGCCAAGACATGCGATCATGCTTATCCCTTTGATCTCTGGTCCTCATTGGAGGAGCCTCTTTATATGTTGCCTGAAGTTTGGGTTCGCGTCTCAGGTTTGCCTTCTGATATGAGATCAGATTATCTATCATTATGGGGAGTTGGTACTCTCTTTGGGAAAACATTAGATGTGGATATGGCTTTTACTCGCAAGAACAAGATGCTTAGGACCAAGATTGGATGTCTGTACCGTAACCTTATTCCTGTGGATAGCGATGTTTTCATTAGGAGGGGGTTTTTAAAACTCCATTTTGAAGTTGAGACAGTAAATGGGTCTCAGGAGGTGAACATGGTAGATGCAAGCAATGGCAATGATGGTAATGACGGTGCTCATAATGGTGAGGGAAATAATGGTGGTGGACATGCTATGGACATGGATCACAAATGTAATGATACATAGGCTACATCAAATAATAACGGGAATGATGCTTCAAATGTTAACAATGGTATAGATGGGATGCAAAAACAACTTCAGCAATTGGATGCAATTCAAATTGAGTCTATGAATGTACAACTTAATTATTCAGGTAGTCCTTCATTTGCATCAATTTTGAGTCAAAATGAGCAAGTTTATATGTCTTTATCTAATGTTGAAAGTGTGCCACTAAAAAACAAAATCTGTTCTGATTGCCATGCAGATCCCCTTTCCAGAGAATCAGTCTTGGGATCATCCCAAGTCTGTGCTTGGGATCAGCGCCGGTTGGCTGACACTCGGCAGCAGTGCGCTACGCGGGGAGAGGACATGCAGCGGCCTTGGGCGCTGTGCTGCCGCATGCCGGTGCAGCACACGGCAGACGGAGCAGCTGGGCTGCCATTGGTCGACAAGCGCCAGGCAGCTCGACCTTTTGTGCCAAAAGCTATTGACACTGCCCAGGTTGCTGGGCCCGCAGGGCAGCTGTCGGCCGAAAGCGTATAGCAGGCGCAACAACAGGTTGCATGCAGCAGCGCTGGCGACGCGGGATCCTTTGTGGCATCTGCGACCGAAGGGGGAGGCGTGGAGCTGTTCTCTGGCCATAGAAGATCCGGGCAGAGCGGGAACATGTACTGCCGTCAGACCAAGTGGATGGGGGCAATGATGAGGCAATCATTGCCACTGACAGGCCAATGATTGGGACGCAGGGTTCTGATCTTTTGGGATCTTCTGTGCATCCGAATAATGCAGCAAACAGTATGGTTTTGGCTCTACAAAATTTTAATGATATTTTAAATGATAATGTGGTATGTAATACAATGTTTACCTCTAAGTTTGTATCTAATGGACAAGATACATATGATACAGATAATACCTTGACATCCGGGATGGTTGACTCGTTGGACCAACCAAAGGATGGAACTAGGAGAAGGGTGAATAAATAAGAGGTGGATACAATTGGTTTTCATGCAAGAGTGGGGACTGCCTCACCGATCAAAGCTAATGGTATTTCCTCTGTCTCTTTATTGGATTCCATACCTAGTACATTACCCACATTATCTTTATCCCTAATAGAAAGTTCGCCAATTTCACCTGTTCAACCCACTTTGGATGATATCATTGCTTTTGGAGGAATACCCAAATCTTCAATTGAAGTGAGGTCTAGTTCAAGATTGGAAAGCATGCCAAATGTGGACATGCCTCAGATGGAGTCCAGTTAAATCGTTTATTCCAAAAAAAAAATGATAGTTAATATCCCAGATGATGAAATTGGTCATAGAGCAAAACAGTTAGGAATATCTATAGGTTGTTCGGAAGGGGAAGTGGAAATATCCATCAAAGGAATTAAATTGCTAGAGGAAAATCAGATACTGACTTTGTTGCATAAAAATTATCATGATAATGTAAGTGAAGAGGAGGGCTTGTCATCTCTTGTGATTTCAAAAGTCTCTACCTTATGTGAGGACTTAATGGAGGAAGATGATATCCCGTTGGGGGTTGACGATGATATTGAGCATCTAAAGCCGATTGTGAGGGGAAGAAAAACTAGACAGAAAAAAGTTTATGATACTAATAATATTCGTAGGAGTTCTAGGAAACGAATTAAGAAACAATACTCTTAATGCAGAATATAAAAGGAATAAATTGGAATCCGGGGGGCTTTGGTGATGCTGCTAAGCACCTGTTTGTTAAAGAGGCAATTAAGGAACATAAGTTAGACTTCATAGCCTTATTGGAGACTGGGAGATCTAGCTTCACTATCCCCTTTTTAAATCAACTTGGTGCGGGGTATAATTTTGCTTGGTTTTGTCTACCACCACATGGTCGTTCTAGGGGTATTCTAGTGGGAATTAATTCAGATACACTTCAGGTGTTGAAGGTGACCACTAGTGACTTTTGTGTCAAACTCCATATCAAATGCAAGAGAGATGGTTTTGAATGGGTTCTGGTGCCGGTCTTTGGACTGCCCAAGATGTGCACAAAGCAGAATTTTTGGCGGAATTAGTGAAAACATGTGGGTCCGAATCATTACCTATGTTGATAGGTGGAGATTTCAATATCATACGGAAAAGGGAAGACAAAAATAATGACAATTTCAAGGCACAGTGGCCTTTTATTTTTAATGCAATTATTGAGCACTTGAATCTACGTGAAATTGCAATCACTGGGAGACAATTCACGTGGGCCAGTCGTCATGATGTACCTACATATGAGAAGTTAGATAGAGTGTTGGAATCTATCTCTTGGGAGCAGAAATTCCCATTAGTTACAGTGCATGCTCTATCTACATCCGATCCAGATCATACTCCGATACTCATTGATTCAGGAGTGAAAGCAAATCTGGGTAATAAGTCAAAATTCTCTTTTGAGCTATATTGGTTGCGATAAGAGGTTTTTTTTTGATTTGATAGTAAAGGAGTGGAATTCGGTTTTGACAGGGCCGAATCCCATGGAGACTTGGTCGAATAAGCTAAGACACATAAGAAGATTTCTCAAGGGATGGGCAAAGAATCGAAGTGGAAAGTATAAAAAGGAAAAAGAAAGATTATTAAATATTATTGATCAATTGGATTTAAAAGAGGAATCAGATCCTTTGAGTTTGAATGAAAGATAAGAGCTTGAAAAGTCAAATGAAAGCTTAAATAAATTAAGGAGGGAAGAGGAGTCTAAATGGGCTCAAAGAGTGAAAGTTAAACATATTCAGGAGGGGGGCAATAACACAAGATACTTTCATTTAATAGCAAATGGTAAACATCGCAAAAAGAAAATTTTCCAATTAGAACAAGAAGAGGGAACTATTGTTGGGGAAGATAATTTGAAGGTCTATATTACTGAATTATATAAGAAATTATTTGGGGCACCGGCACCAAGTAGTATTTCCTTAGTGGAGGATGCAATACATGATATACCACAAATTTCACAGGCTGAAAATGAGATTCTGACAGCTCCTTTTACCGAAGAGGAGTTGTTTGAGGCTATCTCACAGATGGAACTCAATAAAGCTCTTGGTCCGGATGGTTTCCCTGCAGAGTTTTATCAAAAAATTTGGAAAGTAATAAAAGATGATTTGATGGCGTTGTTCTCTCAGTTTAGTAAAGGGGATTTGCCCCTTTACAAACTGAATTTTGGTGTAATCACATTGCTTCCCAGGAAAGAGGATGTAGTACAGATACAACAATATAGACCTATTTGTCTCCTAAATGTAAGTTTTAATTTTTTACAAAGGCTGGTACAAATTGCATCTCGGGGATTGCTCCAAGAGTGATAAAACCAACCCAATCAGCATTTATGCCGGGTAGGAATATTTTAAGGAGTGGTCATCCTACATGAAACAATTCCCGAGTTATACACCAAAAAGATGGATGGGGTGCTATTTAAAATTGATTTCGAAAAGTCTTATGATAAAGTGAAATGGCCTTTTTTGCAACAGACCTTGAGGATGAAGGGTTTTGCTCCTGAATGGGGCCAATTAGTTCAATAGTTCGTTAAAGGAGGAAATGTAGGTGTTAAGGTTAATGATGACATTGGTCATTATTTCCAGATAAAGAAAGGATTGCGGCAGGGGGACCCTTTGTCTCCAATGCTTTTTAATATTGCAGTAGACATGCTGGCTATCTTAATTGAGAGAGGAAAAGAGGATAGCCAAGTAGGAGGGCTGGTTCCCCATCTTGTTGAGGGTGGCCTCTCCATATTACAGTATGCCGATGATACAATTCTTTTTTTGGAGCATGATCTCCAGAAAGCGGTTAATATGCAATTAATATTGTGTCTGTTTGAGGAGCTATCAGGACTTAAGATTAATTTCCATAAAAGTGAGATTTTTTGTTTTGGAAAGGCCAAGGAGGAGGAGGATCAGTACAACTGTACAACCAGATCTTTGGGTGTGATGCTGGCTCACTCCCCTTTAGATACTTGGGCATTCCCATTCATTACAGAAAACTAAGAAATTCTAATTGGTATCCGGTAGAGACCCGATTTGAAAGCAAATTGGGATGCTGGAAAGGAAAATTACTATCCTATGGTGATATGTTAGTCCTTATCAATTCAGTGTTATCTAGTTTACCTATGTTTATGTTGTCTTTCCTACAAATACCCGTTGAGGTAAGGAAACGTGTGGACTTCTATAGATCTAGGTTCTTTTGGCAGTCTGATGAGAATAAAAGAAAATATCGAGTTACAAAATAGAATATTGTGTGTCGACCTAAGGATCAAGGGGGTCTAGGTATTGAGGTTCTTGAGATTAAAAACAAATGCCTTCTGAGTAAATGACTCTTTAAACTTCTTAATGAAGAAGGGGTGTGGCAAGAACTACTACATAATAAATATCTAAGACATAATACTTTATCTGATGTGCAGGCTAAGCCTACTGATTCTCCCTTTTGGAAGGGGTTGATGGAGGTTAAGGGAGAGTTTTTTTCTAGAGGTTTTTTCAAAGTGGGAAATTGAATGAATACCAGCTTCTGGGAAGATACGCGGTTAGAAAAAACTCCTTTAGCACACCAGTATTCATCATTATATAATATTGTACATCACAAGAATGTAACAGTTGCCCATGTGTTAGCTCAAACCCCACGCAATATTACTTTCCGTAGAGTGTCGAGTGGTAATAAGTGGTCCACCTGGGTAAATTTATGTTGCAACTTGATGAGGGTAAACTTGAGTGAAGATAATGATCGCTTTGTTTGGGATTTGACATCCACATGCCTCTTTACGGTTAAGTCTATGTATGAAGATCTTATGAATGACCATACTCCTTTTTTGCGAAAGTATCTCTGTAAGGTTAAGGTTCCTCTTAAGATAAAGATTTTTTGCGGTTCTTGAGTAATAAGGTTTTATTAACTAAAGATAATTTAGCCAAACAACACTGGAATGGGTGTACGAAATGTGTTTTCTGCGGGGATTGAGAGACTATCCAGCATCTCTTTGTGGAGTGTCCTTTAGCTAAGCTTCTTTGGCGTACAGTTAATTTCACTTATGATCTTCCACCTCCATCAAATATTACTAATATGTTTGGTAATTGGTTGAATGGAGTAGATAGACAATCTAAGGCTTTTATTCGAATTGGGGTTTCCGTTTTATGTTGGTCTATATGGAGGGTCAGAAATGATATTATCTTTAATAGGAAAAATTCTTTTCACTTTTTGCAGGTTATTCATATGGTGGCACATTGGATTCAGATTTGGTCCCTCCTCTCGCCGGAGGGACAGCGGGATGCTATGACTACTGGGTGCACATGGCTCTTGATGGTCGCTCAGGATATCTTGTGCCAGGCTGGTTGGCGGCATACTAGGAGGCTTTGTTGATGAGTACTCTTTTTATGTCATGTTTTTTTCACTGGTTGATTTTTGTATAATCCTTGGTGATGCTTGAGATGTAAACAATACCTTTATTGAACTTATTATTAATAAAATGCCGTGTGCATCATCATGATGCAGCCAAAGCATATCCCCGTTTCGAAAAAAAAACCAGATCCTGTAACTTGATGAGAAATTAAGGGAAAGTTTGATTTGTTCTATCTCGTCCCATGCGTGCCTAAGCTACCAAACGCGCCCATATAAATCAGATGATGTAACTTTCTGAGAAATTAAGGGAACGTTTGATCTGTTCTAACTCGTCCCATGCGTACATATGTCAGGTCTACTGTAGTCTCTTCTTTTTAATTTGAGCCATTCAACACCTTATACACTATGTCTTTATTTTCTTGTGTTGTAGCCGTGCTCTCTTGTTTTAAAGCAGTGAGGTCTTCCTGGAGTGAAGAGAAAATATCCCTGTCCTCACAATGGGTCATGTGCATCTCTCTTCATGGCTAGTTTGTTGGATGACTCCGTTGTTGGTGCTGATAGCTTTAGGCAACGGAACCATCCATGGTCAGCTAGACAGCCATGGTAACTAACTCAATTCCTCCCTTGATTTTTTTCCATCAGCTACCATGTCTTTGTGCGCATTTGCCAAGTTTGCATCAGTTACAATGTCTTTCTGCAGGTTTCATAAGCATCGACTGTGGATCTGTCGAAAACCCGAAATATGCAAGCGATAAGGGTTTCACTGATGCAGGACTTATCCACGATGTCAACGAAAAGAATTTGCAGACTGACCTTGCAGACCGATACAATAACGTTCGCTACTTTCCCAGTGGAGCTGGAGAACGCAACTGCTACACGTTGCGGTCCCTAACACCGGGTGGCAAGTACCTTGTTAGGGCTGGATTTGGCTATGGTGACTATGACAAACTAAACAGGCCTCCTACCTTTGATCTCTATCTTGGGGTCAACTACTGGACGACAGTGACCATTGCTAATTCCAGGAGAGCATATGTGTTTGAAATAATTGCTGTGTCCCCTGCCGAGTTCCTGCAAATTTGCTTGGTGAACATAGGGTCGGGGAATCCTTTCATCTCATGGCTTGATTTGAGGCCACTCAAATCAGATCAAGCAGTAGATCTTTATCCGGAGGCTAATGCGACACAATCCCTGGTTTTGCTCAGCTATTTCCGTGCCACGGTTGGTTTTGGGCTCAATCGCTACCACTTTGGAACGAATTATGAGCATATTAGGTAAGAAATATTTGGTCATGTAATTTTTCCTTAGCATTGTCTTGAATCACATTACTGTATATAATTATAAATGCTTGCTAAGTGTTGTTTCAATTCAAGGTCCCCAGATGATCCCTTTGACCGTATCTGGCAGAGGTATGAAGATGTTCCCAGCTGGACAGACGTACCCAACAAATCCAATGGGTTGATACAAAACTCCACAAGCGATGCATATGATGCACCAGATGCTGTGATGCGTAGTGCATCCACTCCAGTGAACGCTTCAAGAATGGACATATCATGGAGTTCAGATTCATCCATGAGTGTTGGTGTTGACCCCAAGTTCTTTCTTCTCCTCTACTTTGCTGAGTTGGAGGACACCCGAGAGTTAAGGCAATTTGATGTCTTTGTGGATGACGACCAGTTAGCTACTGCATTCAGTCCAAAGTTCTTGCTGCCAACTGTTCTCTCAAGGATCGTGCAAGGATCTAGCAATCATACCATCTCCCTCGTGGCAACATCAAACTCGGTGCTTCAGCCTCTGATCAGTGCGATGGAGATATACATAGTGCGGCCAGTGAATGAATCTACCACGGACTCTTTAGATGGTATATCAATAACTTCCTGAAGCAATTTTTAAAGTCTAATATGGTAGGATAGAAAAATAGTTACTTAATTCTAGTATACGCATCTAAGGTGATTTACCGATGTTTAAATTTTATCCCTGATTTATACTTGTTTTAGCTTGGAATTCGTTAATTTTCATTCTTTCTTCAGCTTATCTCATGCAAATCCAGGCTTCTGTATTTTTTGCAGCCTCATGTTTCGAGCATTTATAGATGTGATTATTAATGGTTAGGCTAGTTTTGATGATAACGCTCACAGCGCTCGTACAGATACAATTCAAAGGATTTTACACTCAATCTCTGAATAGATAAGATGCACACGACCGCACAAATCTGACAAAAGAACAAAAGAAGGCAAAAAAATACAAGCCTCAAATAGCTAACATCTGTATTGCCTAAGGGCTCATATCATAATACAAGCTAACTTCTTATTTTTTTCTAGAGAAACGTGCAACAATATTTGCAGACGTTTGCATTAAGAGCAAGTACAATAGAGTCTAGTCAGCTAACTATAAGACATTAAATAATATATTTTAGATGAGTTGGAAGAGAGATAAGAGGAGAGAGAAGGGAGGTGGGCTACTATGCAATAGCCAGCTCTTGCACGTGCTCCTAGGCATTTTGTGAGAGTGAAATGTGGGCCCTATGCTAGTAAAGTACTTCATTCTTATAGCCAACTATTGTACATGTTAGCTATATGGTGACTACAAATGACATGACATCTTGTTATAGCTAGCAGTTGGCTACACTATTGGAATTGCTCTAACTAGCATAAAGCATGGGGCTCGGAGCGATCTTGAGATCAGTGACATTTCTTTTGTTCTTGTTTGCACATTTAATTAATAGAAGTTGAATTCACACAACTCAGATCCTAGAAAGCTCTAACTTAATGATCATGTTTACCACATTACATGAACATTGTTATGCTGGATTTAGTTTCAGAATGCACGACGTTTGTCATCTTGCTAAGTCTGACTAAACTGTGAATTTGGTATGTGTAGCTAATGCTATGATGGCCATCCAGAAAAATTTCTCCGTGAAACGAAATTGGGTGGGCGATCCATGTGGCCCTATATCTTTGGCATGGGATGGCTTGAACTGTAGTTATACTCCTAGCAGTCCTCCAAGAATAACTGGCTTGTGAGTTCTGAACCAACAAAATCGCTCTATATTGGTGTTGTCATTTATTTTTTGTAAACCAGATACTAGAGACGAAAATCTACATTCCTATGTGCTGACGTGTGGTGATTATTTCCTTTTCATTGCAGAGACATGTCATCCAGCGGATTGGTTGGTGAAATTAATGCTACTTTTCGTCAGCTAACACTGCTCCAGCACTTGTACGTTTGATATATTGCTAATTTAGTCTACCTCGGATTTAGAAAGAGTTTATGTGTTTCTAACTAGCCCTTGATTAGGAATCCTTGCATATTTGAACATGCATGTCAATTGACCCCTGAATGCTCCGAGCCTTCCAATATATTTCAGTAAAACAATCACCTTATGATACCTAGACTATCATATTTCTGTTTGAATTTTATCATCAAACTCTATTGCCCTAACCATTTTGAACATAGTATAGAACTTTTGTGAAGTGTATAAGTGGATTGTACTAGCCCTTTATATCAGTTCGAACTTTTAGTTCCGGTGGCTAGTGTATAAAGCTTGACGAAAACATGCTAAATCTCGAGTTCGTTAATTCTAAATCTTCAGTTTCAAGAATCATATGTTGCTCCCATAGTTTAAATGTTAAAACATGGCATCTATTCAATAATACTTCACATTTTTTTATATATCATCTTACTTTACATTTCCAGGGATCTATCTGACAACAGTTTGTCTGGATCAATACCGGATTTTCTGGGTCAAATGCCATCACTTAAATTTCTGTATGTGTTACTGCATTCCTGCCAATCGGCCTTCCTTTTTTAAAACTTAATAGTATAGAGCCCTTTCAATCTTTAGTTTCTTTGTCTCTGATAGGGACTTGTCGAGCAACAACCTAAGTGGATCGATTCCTTGGAGCCTGCTAGAAAAATCACAGCATGGGTCTTTGACATTAAGGTTTGCACACGTTTGCTGTATATCTGTTGTACAACATCTTTGTAAATTAATCAACTGAGACATTCTTTGCTCATCAAACTGTTTGACTAATACTTACAAAAAGTTCAACATGCCACGTTTTGCTGCTGTCGTCAAACAAAACTGGAAGGACAATTTTTACAATTTGCTTCTGTCCCTAAATTGGCTCCAGTTTCAAGTACGCTGCATTCTTTCACCTGTCAGCATTTCATTTTTCAGGCTCGACAATAACCCAAGTCTTTGTGGAAATAATATCTGCAATACAACAGAGACTAAAAAAACGAACAAGACAAAACTACTTCATATTGTTATTCCAATAATTGCTGCAGTAGCACTACTACTTGTGGCTGTATTTGTGCTTCTCATTTGGTCCAGAAAAAATAACAGAGCAGGTAACATATTTGGCAATATACTTCACAAAAGGAGGCATTGCTACGGGAATTATCGTGCTTGCTTGGCATCCACCTTGTATGTATGATTTAACATGGTTCATGATGTATGCTACCTCCAGATGTGTCTCATTCAGCTAATCCGTTCGAAAACCGGAGGTTCAGTTACAAGGAACTCAAGCGCATCACAAATAACTTCGACACTGTAGTTGGAAGAGGCGGGTTTGGCCTTGTCTATGCTGGCCGTTTGGAGAATGGAGCTTCTGTTGCAGTGAAGATGAGGTCAGAAACATCTTCACAAGGGAATACAGAGTTTTTGGCTGAGGTACATGTTCAGTTCAGCAAATTAGTAGTTGTATACTGTGTATCGTGTGAATATTGCAGGCTTATGAGCTATCCAAATTGCAGGCTCAGCACCTGGCCAGGATTCATCACAGGAACTTGGTATCCTTGGTTGGCTATTGCAAAGACAAGAAACATCTAAGCCTTGTTTACGATTACATGGATGGGGGAAACCTACATGACCGTCTCAGAGGTTCGGAAATTTCGCCCCACATACATCATGATGTGTGGTTGTAAAATTGGGTTTGATATATTGTGGAGCATGTTATGCTAAAGTAAATTTCAGCTGCTCCGTTGTCATTGCATTTTGTATTCAGCAGATTTGATACATGCCTCAGGGTAATTCATGACCAAATGAGAGAGCTAATTGCACAACTCTTTCGAAATGTTAATTAGGAAAAATATGAAATGCATGATTTCTTACCTTAACATCAACTGAAGTCGGTGGGCTGCACCCATAACTGGTTTCTCAAAAGCTCAGACTGCGCAAAATAGCATATATATATATATGGCCAGCATGCTTGAAAAGGGTTGCATACTTGCATGTTATCTAGTACTCCACTAAATCACCAGATCAACTCTCTACTTGTCTAACTAGACTCACATAATTATTTACTTATTTCACAGGTCAAGAACCCCTTAATTGGCTGCAGCGCCTTAAGATCGCATTAGATTCTGCCTATGGTACGCACCAAGTTTTGATGTTGGAGACGTGGGCCGTTGTCCATGTATACGTATCCAAACATTTCTCTTTGATACTTCAAATATCCGACTTGAGATCATGTAGGTAGCACTGTATTATCCATGGATTCTAACTTAAATTATCCATGCCCTGCATATATATAGGACTGGAGTACCTGCACAAATCTTGCAGCCCTCCATTGATCCACAGAGATGTGAAAACCGGGAACATCCTTCTCACCGCAAACCTGGAGGCAAAGTTATCAGATTTTGGGCTGACAAGGGCTTTCAGCAGTGAAGCGATGACACACACGACCACCCAACCTGCTGGCACCCCCGGATACCTTGACCCAGAGTACGCATCTTCTGACCCCAGCTTCCATATTTCTGTTTGAATATACTGAGTTCTGAGGAGTGTGGTGTGGGAGTTGACCCTCAACAGGTACTACAGGACCTCACATCTGAGCGTTAAGAGTGACGTGTACAGCTTCGGCGTCGTTCTCCTGGTGCTCATCACAGGACAGCCGGCGATCATCGCCGTCAGTGACACGGAAAGAACCAACATCACGCTCTGGGCGAGAGACAGGCTTTCTGAAGGTGACATAGGCAGAATGACTGACCCAACGATTAGAGAAGACTGCGACATCAACTCCGTGCTGAAGGTGGCACAGCTGGCCCTGCAATGCACGGAGCGCCAGATTCGGGACCGCCCAACAATGGGGCAGGTTGTCGAAGGAATCCGCGAGAGCTTGCAGCTGGAGACATCGTCGCGCTCCCTGACCCTGAGTTCCAGCTCCATCAAGACAGGCAGTTGGGCATCTGCTGACGGTGAGTCTGTTGGTGCGTCTGATGCAGAGCTGTTCAAAGAAACATCATCTCGGTGATATGGAGCCATGGAAGGATTCACCTACACAGCTTCTTTTCATCTACCTGTGAGAGTCTGAGTTATTAACGTTGCAGTATGTGTTGAATTATTAACGATCCAATATGTGTACATACGACATACTACTACGATTGGAGTTTTATTGAGCGAAGGGTTGAGATGAAAGAGAGACACCCCTTGTATGTGGCGCTGCCTGTCTTGCCCTCTCGTATGATCGGTAGAGGGTTTTGTGTTAACGATGGGGACTTCCATCGGTTGCATGTTGATTTATATATGCCAACATCGGCAGAGATAGATACACGGAGGGTTACAACAAACGGAGAAAAGAAAGGGATGATCCTGATCTTATAGTTACGATCAGATCACCGCAAATACATTTGAACTTCCGTCTATCTCTAACTGATCTTCCGTACAGGTTCATCTGAACTTCTGTATCATAACAGATACTCCAACACCCCTCCTCAATCACAGCCTTCTTAAGGTTGAGGTTGTACTTGAATTCTTCAAACTGCCGAGCTGGTAAAGCTTTTGTGAAGCCATCTGCCACCTGATCTTTTGATGGAATGAATCTAATCTCAAGCTGTTTATTTGCTACTCTTTCTCTTACAAAATGAAAGTCAATTTCAATATGTTTAGTCCTAGCATGAAATATAGGATTGGCAGAAATATATGTGGCACCCATATTATCACACCATAGGCATGAAGTTTCATTTCTTCGGATTCTAAGTTCTTTCAATAAAGACTCAATCCATATGACTTCTGCTGTAGCATTTGCTAGAGATTTGTATTCAGCTTCTGTGTTTGACCTTGACACTGTTGCTTGTTTTCTAGTACTCCAAGAAATTAAATTGGGTCCAAAATATACAACAAAACCTCCTGTAGATCTCCTGTCATCTACACAACCTGCCCAATCTGCATCTGAGAAGGCACTTACTAGTGGGAAGTCCACGTCGGTGTTGTTTTTGTTTTGATGATACTCTGCAATACAAACTGAATATAGTAGTGGGACCCGCCTCTGAAAAAAGAAGCAATGGCTAGTCCCACCACGGGACCACAAGTCCATATCCGTTTCTCTACCGACGACGGCGTGACCTTGGGGCAAAGCTGCCGTGCCGTGTAGCTGGGGCAAAGTAGCGGAGGGCACTCGACAGCAGGCATGCGCGCGACCAGTGCGGTGACGGGCGGCGTGGTTGTTGGCGCCCTCGTCGTCCGCCGCTGGCGCCGGCGGGGCTAGCTGGAAGGCGGCGACGCGGAAGGCGTGGGTCAGGCCCGCGGCCATCTCCTCCAGCTACGTGCGCACCGTCGGCCGCTCCGGCTGCAGCGGCCCTGCAGCGTCCTTTTCCTGCACCTTCACGTGCGCACGAGACATCTCCTCCTCAACATGCACCAGCACCTCCTCGACGACCCTCTCCGCGCGTCGAGCTGCGCGCTCAGTGCCTCGTACGCGCCCGCAGCAGCACCAGGCCAAAAGACAGCGGCGCCACGAGCCTCCTCGACCGCATGCGTGCTTGTCCGCGCCCAGACCGGCTACTCCGCTCGAACTCGACGAGCTCGCCGGCCGCCACCTCTGCATCTCCGTCCGCGCCCCCTGCCGGACGTTTGCACCTCGCCGCGCGCCTATCACCGCGCAGGTGCCCTTGCGTGCCCTCGTCCACGCCCGTGACGCGCGCAGCACCAGCTCCGCCCCCGGCGTCCATCGCCGGCTCCGGGCCGCACTCCAGCAGCGTGCACTCACGCCAGCAGCAGCGCCACCTGCACGCACGGACCTGCAGCGCCTCGGCCGCGCCGCGCCCAACCGGCCCCTTGGCCGCTCGCCCCGCGCCTAGGCGGCCCTGGCGTGCGTGCACGCGGGCGAGGTCGGGAACAGCCTGGCGATGGCGCGCTCGCGTACGGGTGCCGCGCCGCGTTGGCCGCAGCCTCATAGGCCTCTCGTGTGCTGCTGCACGGACGGTGGCCTCGGCGCTCCGCGTCCCGCGCGACGACGTGGAGGTCGGCATCAATATTCAGGAGGGCGACGCCGGCGGCCGGGGAAGGAGGAGGAGGCGCTGGCGGGACGGCGGTGGCGAACGTGGACGATCTTGCTGTGGCCGACGTGGACGCGGACGCTACCGGATTCGCCCCGACGGCAAGACCTTGAACCTCTCCGGCATGGGATGCGGTGCCGGCTCCGTCAGCGCATCGCGGCCGGCATCCTGAGTGCGCACGGACGATGCTGCTGCACGTACGGTGGCCCAAGTGTGCTGCTGCACGGACGGTGGCCCACGCGCTCTGAACCTGGCCTTTTCTTCTCGCGTATACGAGAAAATACACTAGCATGCCTGTGCCCCACACACATTGGTAGACCAATGAGATGGCGACTTGCGGCAGGATCAAATGCCGCCGGGTTCTGAAAGTCCGCTCTCCTTACTAGTGTAGAAGAAGATCTCTTAAAGGTTAATCCAAAACTTACTGTACCACTGACATACCTCAATATTCTCTTTATTGACATACCTTGTTGACAGAAAAGGCTATATCTAGTCTGGTGAGAGTCAAATACTGTAATGCTCCAACAATACTTCTATATCGGCCTTGTACTATCCTCTAGCCCTAGAAGTTCTCCTTCAGTGACAGAAAGCGCTTCTCTGATGTTGATAATGGAGTAGGTAGTGTCTTGCACCCTTTTAATCCAACTCTGTTGAGAAAATCTGAATCATATTTTTCTTGGGTCAATATAATACCTTGATTGATTTTCTTTACCTCAATTCCCAAGAAGAAGTGTAGGTCACCAAGATCCTTTAGTGCAAAAGCTGAACTAAGATCTTGAAGGAGTGCACTGATTGCTTTGTTGGAGGAGCTAGTAACAATAGTGTCATCAACATATACTAGCACAAAAATGATAATACCTGACTTATTATATATAAAGAGTGATGTATCTGCCTTAGATGTCAGAAAACCAAGTTTTTGTAGTTTTGAGCTTAGACTTGAAAACCATGGTCTTGGTGCTTGTTTCAACCCATAAAGTGACTTATCAAGTTTACACACATGATAGCGTGCATTAGGATTCTCATAACCAGCTGCTTCATGTATACCTCTTCTTCCAGAACACCATGAAGAAACACATTCTTCACATCTAATTGCCTCATGCTCCACCATCCTCTTGATACTGAAACAGCTAGAACAAGTCTGATAGTAGCAGCTTTAACAACAGGACTAAAAGTATCTTCATAGTCTATACCATATCGTTGTTTAAAACCTTTTGCTACTAATCTAGCCTTATACCTATCAATAGTACCATGAGCTTTCCTTTTAATTCTATAGACCCATTTATAATCTATTAAATTGGTTCCCTTTTTATGTGGTACTAGATGCCATGTTTTATTTTCCATTAAATCCTTATACTAATCATTCATAGCTTCTTTTCATTTTTTATCAGCTAAAGCTAACTGCAAAGTTTCAGGTTAATTTGTGGAGCAAGATAAGCCATACCTCACAGTTCCATTGGTATAAACTTTTGGTTTAGCATGAACAGTTTTAGACCTTCTTACCCGGGCTGGAGGCGCTGCTGGTTGCACTGCAGATCCACCATGCACATAAGATCCAGTCGCTGGCGCTTGATCCGAGGCTGCAGAGGACCGCGATCCTGTCGGAGACGCGCTCCCGCGCGGTGGGCTTGCCGCATGCCACGCGGCGTCATTCTGGTGGTCACCAGCGTGTGGCGACGCGGTTGATGGCTACCGGCCTGCACGCGCGTCAGGCGCATGCATGCGCCTGTGGAACACCGACCGCGTGACGTGTCGCCCATGGGTTGGCATGCCGCATATGGAAAGGAACCCGCTGACGCCTGATGGCGTGTAAGACACACGTCCGTTGGGAACCCCAAGAGGAAGGTGTGATGCGTACATCGACAAGTTTTCCCTCAGTAAGAAACCAAGGTTATCGAACCAAGAGGGGAGTCCGATGGCGTGTATTTCACACGTTCGTTGGGCAACCCCAAGAGGAAGGTATGATGAGCACAGCAGCAAGTTTTCCCTCGTAAAGAAACCAAGGTTTATCAAACCAGGAGGAGCCAAGAAGCACGTTGAAGGTTGATGGCGGCGGGATGTAGTGCGCGCAACACCAGTAGATTCCGGCGCCAACGTGGAACCCGCACAACACAACCAAGCTACTTTGCCCCAACGAAACAAAGGAGGTTGTCAATCTCACCGGCTTGCCGTAACAAAGGATTAACCGTATTGTGTGGAAGATGATTGTTTGCGTAGAAAACAAGAGAAACAAGTATTGCAAGTAGATTGTATTTCAAGAAAGAGAATTGGACCGGGGTCCACAGCTCACTAGAGGTGTCTCTCCCATAAGACGAACAAGCATGTTGGGTGAACAAATTACAGCTTGGGCAATTGACAAATAAAGAGAGCATGACAATGCACATACATATCATGATGAGTATAGTGAGATTTAATTGGGCATTACGACAAAGTACATAGACCGCCATCCAACCGCATCTATGCCTAAAAAGTCCACCTTCAGTGTTATCATCCGAACCCCTCCAAGCATTAAGTTGCAAAGCAACGTACAATTGCATTAAGTATGGTGCGTAATGTAATCAACAACTACATCCTTAGACATAGCATCAATGTTTTATCCCTAGTGGCAACAAGCACAACACAACCTTAGAACTTTCTGTCACCGTCCTGTGTCAATGCGCATGAACCCACTATCGAGCATAAGTACTCCCTCTGGAGTTAAAAGCATCTACTTGGCCGTAGCATCTACTAATAACGGAGAGCATGCAAGATCATAAACAACACATAAGCATAACTTTGATAATCAACATAACAAGTATTCTCTATTCATCGGATCCCAACAAACGCAACATATAGAATTACATATAGATGATCTTGATCATGATAGGCAGCTCACAAGATCCGACAATGATAGCACAATGGGGAGAAGACAACCATCTAGCTACCGCTATGGACCCATAGTCCAGGGGTAGACTACTCACTCATCACTCCGGAGGCGACCATGGCGGTGTAGAGTCCTCCGGAGATGATCCCCTCTCCGGCAGTGGTGCCGGAGGCGATCTCCGTGATCCCCCGAGATGGGATCGGCGGCGACGGCGTCCTCGGCAATGTTTTCCGTATCGTGGCTCTCGCACCGGAGGTTTCGTCACTGAGGCTATTTGTAGGCGGAAGGGCAAGTCAAGAGGCGGCACAGGGGCCCACACCACAGGCCGGCGCGGCTGTGGGGGGCCGCGCCGCCCTAGGGTTTGGCTCCCCCGTGGCCCCTCTTCGTCTCGCCTTCGGACTTCCGGAAGCTTCGTGAGAAAATAGGCCTCCGGGCTTTTATTTCGTCCAATTCCGAGAATATTTCTTTACTAGGATTTCTGAAACCAAAAACAGCAGTAAAACAAAGAATCGGCACTTCGGCATCTTGTTAATAGGTTAGTTCCGTAAAATGCACGAATATGACATAAAGTGTGCATAAAACATGTAGATAACATCAATAATGTGGCATGGAACACAAGAAATTATCGATACGTTGGAGACGTATCAGCATCCCTAAGCTTAGTTCTGCTCGTCCCGAGCAGTGTAAAACGATAACAAAGATAATTTCTGGAGTGACATGCCATCATAAACTTGATCATACTATTTGTAAAGCATATGTAGTGAATGCAGCGATCAAAACAATGTGTATGACATGAGTAAACAAGTGAATCATAAAGCAAAGACTTTTCATGAATAGCACTTCAAGACAAGCATCAATAAGTCTTGCATAAGAGTTAACTCATAAAGCAATAATTCAAAGTAAAGGTATTGAAGCAACACAAAAGAAGATTAAGTTTCAGCGGTTGCTTTCAACTTGTAACATGTATATCTCATGGATATTGTCAACATAGAGTAATATAATAAGTGCAATAAGCAAGTATGTAGGAATCAATGCACAGCTTCACACAAGTGTTTGCTTCTTGAGGTGGAGAGAAATAGGTGAACTCGACTCAACATTGAAAGTAAAAGAATGGTCCTCATAGAGGAAAAGCATCGATTGCTATATTTGTGCTAGAGCTTTGATTTTGAAAACATGAAACAATTTTGTCAACGGTAGTAATAAAGCATATGCATCATGTAAATTATATCTTATAAGTTGCAAGCCTCATGCATAGTGTACTAATAGTGCTCGCACCTTGTCCTAATTAGCTTGGACTACCTGGATTATCACCGCAATACATATGCTTTAACCAAGTTTCACAAAGGGGTACCTCTATGCCGCCCGTACAAAGGTCTAAGGAGAAAGCTCGCATTTGGATTTCTCGCTTTTGATTATTCTCAACTTAGACATCCATACCGGGACAACATAGACAACAGATAATGGACTCCTCTTTAATGCTTTAAGCATTCGACAACAATTAATTCTTTTCTCATTAGAGATTTGAGGATGTTTGTCCAAAATCGAAACTTCCACCATGGAATCATGGCTTTAGTTAGCGGCCCAATGTTCTTCTCTCACAATATGCATGCTCAAACCATTCAACTCAGTGTAGATCGCTCTTACTTCGTACAAGACGAACATGCATAGCAACTCACATGAAATTCAACAATGAGTTGATGGCGTGCCTCAAGAAACATGGTTATCGCACAACAAGCAACTTAATAAGAGATAAAGTGCATAATTACATATTCAATACCACAATAGTTTTTAAGCTATTTGTCCCATGAGCTATATATTGCAAAGGTGAATGATGGAATTTTAAAGGTAGCACTCAAGCAATTTACTTTGGAATGGCTGGAAAATACCATGTAGTAGGTAGGTATGGTGGACACAAATGGCATAGTGGTTGGCTCAAGTATTTTGGATGCATGAGAAGTATTCCTTCTCGATACAAGGTTTAGGCTAGCAAGGCTTATTTGAAACAAACACAAGGATGAACTAGTACAGCAAAACTCACATAAAAGACATATTGAAAGCATTATAAGACTCTACACCGTCTTCCTTGTTGTTCAAACTCAATACTAGAAATTATCTAGACCTTAGAGAAACCAAATATGCAAACCAAATTTTAGCATGCTCTATGTATTTCTTCATTAATGGGTGCAAAGCATATGATGCAAGAGCTTAAACATGAGCACAACAATTGCCAAGTATCACATTACCCAAGACATTTATAGCAATTACTACATGTATCATTTTCCAATTCCAACCATATAACAATTTAACGAAGGAGAAACTTCGCCATGAATACTATGAGTAGAAACCAAGGACATATTTGTCCATATGCTACAGCGGAGTGTGTATCTCTCCCATAAAGTGAATGCTAGGATCCATTTTATTCAAACAAAACAAAAACAAAAACAAACCGACGCTCCAAGAAAAAGCACATAAGATGTGGCCGAATAAAAATGTAGTTTCAGGGGAGGAACCTCGATAATTTGTTGATGAAGAAGGGGATGCCTTGGGCATCCCCAAGCTTAGACGCTTGAGTCTTCTTGATATATGCAGGGGTGAACCACCGGTGCATCCCCAAGCTTAGAGCTTTCACTCTCCTTGATCATGTTGCATCATACTCCTCTCTTGATCCTTGAAAACTTCCTCCACACCAAACTCGAAACAACTCATTAGAGGGTTAGTGCACAATATAAATTGACATATTCAGAGGTGACACAATCATTCTTAACACTTCTGGACATTGCATAATGCTACTGGACATTAGTGGATCAAAGAAATTCATCCAACATAGCGAAAGAGGCAATGCGAAATAAAAGGCAGAATCTGTCAAAACAGAACAGTTCGTATTGACGAATTTTAAAATGGCACCAGACTTGCTCAAATGAAAATGCTCAAATTGAATGAAAGTTGCGTACATATCTGAGGATCATGCACGTAAATTGGCATAATTTTCTGAGCTTCCTGCAGGGCAGTGGGCTCAGATTCGTGACAGCAAAGAAATCTGGAACTGCGCAGTAATCCAAATCTAGTACTTACTTTTCTATCAACGGCTTAACTTGGCACAACAAAACTCAAAACTAAGATAAGGAGAGGTTGCTACAGTAGTAAACAACTTCCAAGACACAAAATAAAAACAAAGTACTGTAGGTAAAAACATGGGTTGTCTCCCATAAGCGCTTTTTAACGCCTTTCAGCCTAGGCGCAAAAGTGTGTATCAAGTAACATCGAGAGATGAAGCATCAACATCATAATTTGTTCTAATAATAGAATCATAAGGTACCTTCATTCTCTTTCTAGGGAAGTGTTCCATACCTTTCTTGAGAGGAAATTGATATTTTATATTACCTTCCCTCATATCAATAATAGCACCAACAGCTCAAGAAAAGGTCTTCCCAATATAATTGGACAAGATGCATTGCATTCAATATCCAAGACAACAAAATCAACGGGAACAAGATTATTGTTAACGGTAATGCGAACATTATCAACTTTACCCAAAGGTTTCTTTGTAGAATGATCAGCAAGATTAACATCCAAATAACAATTTTTCAACAGTGGCAAGTCAAGCATATTATAAATTTTCTTAGGCATAATGTAAATACTTGCACCAAGATCACATAAAGCATTACAATCAAAATCTTTAACCTTCATCTTAATGATGGGCTCCCAACCATCTTCTAGCTTTTTAGGAATAGAGGCTTCGCGCTCTAGTTTCTCTTCTCTAGCTTTTATGAGAGCATTTGTAATATGATGCGTGAAAGCCAAATTTATAGCACTAGCATTAGGACTTTTAGCAAGTTTTTGCAAGAACTTTATAACTTCAGAGATGTGGCAATCATCAAAATTCAAACCATTATAATCTAAAGCAATGGGATCATCATCCCCAATGTTGGAAAAATTTCAGCAGACTTTATCACAGTAGCTTCAGCAGCTTTAGCAGCTCAGCAAGTTTCGCGCTTTGCATTAGAAGTGGAAACATTGCTAACACCAATTCTTTTATTAGTATGAGTAGGAGGTGCAGCAACATGTGTAGCATTAGCATTACTAGTGGTGGTAATAGTCCAAACTTTAGCTATATTCTTCTCTTTAGCTAGTTTTTCATTTTCTTCTCTATCCCACCTAGCACGCAGCCTCAGCCATTAATCTTATATTCTCATTAATTCTAACTTGGATGGCATTTGCTGTAGTAACAATTTTATTTTCAATATCCCTATTAGGCATAACTTTCGATTTCAAAAGATCAACATCGAAGCAAGACTATCAACTCTAGAAACAAGAATATCAATTTTATTGAGCTTTTCCTCAACAGATTTGTTAAAGGCAGCTTTGTGTACTAATAAATTCTTTAAGCATGGCTTCAAGTCCAGGGGTGAATTCCTATTATTGTTGTAAGAATTTCCATAAGAATTACCATAGCCGTTACCATTATTATAAGGATATGGCCTATAGTTATTACTAGAATTGTTCCGTAAGCATTGTTGTTGAAATTATTATTTTTAATGAAGTTTACATCAACATGTTCTTCTTGTGCAACCAATGAAGCTAACGGAACATTATTAGGATCAACATTAGTCCTATCATTCACAAGCATAGACATAATAGCATCAACCTTATCATTCAAGGAAGAGGATTCTTCAACAGAATTTACCTTCTTACCTTGTGGAGCTCTTTCCGTGTGCCATTCAGAGTAGTTGATCATCATATTATCAAGAAGCTTTGTTGCTTCACCAAGAGTGATGGACATAAAGGTACCTCCAGCAGCTGAATCCAATAAATTCCGCGAAGAAAAATTTAGTCCTCGCATAGAAGGTTTGGATGATCATCCAAGTAGTCACTCCATGGGTTGGGCAATTTTTAACCGCAGATTTCATTCTTTCCCAAGCTTGAGCAACATGTTCAGTATCTAATTGTTTAAAATTCATTATGCTACTCCTCAAAGATATAATTTTAGCAGGGGATAATATCTACCAATAAAAGCATCCTTGCATTTAGTCCATGAATCAATACTATTCTTAGGCATAGATAGCAACCAATCTTTAGCTCTTCCTCTTAATGAGAAAGGGAACAATTTTAGTTTAATAATATCACCATCTACATCTTTATATTTTTGCATTTCACATAGTTCAACAAAATTATTAAGATGGGCAGCAGATCATCGTAACTAATTCCGTAAAATTGATTGTTCATAACAAGATTCAAGAAAGCAGTTTAATTTCAAAGAATTCTGCCGTAGTAGCAGTGTGGAGCAATAGGTGTGCATAAGAAATCATTATTATTTGTGGTTGTGAAGTCACACAACTTAGTATTTTCAGCGTTGGCCATTTTAGCAATAGTAAATAAAGCAAACTAGATAAAGTAAATGCAAGTAAACTAATTTTTTTGTGTTTTCGATATAGCAAACAAGATAGCAAATAAAGTAAAACTAGCAACTAATTTTTTTGTATTTTGATTTAGTGCAGCAAACAAAGTAGTAAATAAAATAAAGCAAGACAAAAACAAAGTAAAGAGATTGAGAAGTGGAGACTCCCTTGCAGCAGTGTCTTGATCTCCCCGGCAACGGCGCCTGTAAAATATGCTTGATGGCGTGTATTTCACACGTTCGTTGGGCAACCCCAAGAGGAAGGTATGATGAGCACAGCAGCAAGTTTTCCCTCGTAAAGAAACCAAGGTTTATCGAACCAGGAGGAGCCAAGAAGCACGTTGAAGGTTGATGGCGGCGGATGTAGTGCGGCGCAACACCGTAGATTCCGGCGCCAACGTGGAACCCGCACAACACAACCAAAGCTACTTTGCCCCAACGAAACAGCTGAGGTTGTCAATCTCACCGGCTTGCCGTAACAAAGGATTAACCGTATTGTGTGGAAGATGATTGTTTGCAGAGAAAACAAGAGAAACAAGTATTGGCAAGAGATTGTATTTCAAAGAAAGAGAATTGGACCGGGGTCCACAGCTCACTAGAGGTGTCTCTCCCATAAGACGAACAAGCATGTTGGGTGAACAAATTACAGCTTGGGCAATTGACAAATAAAGAGAGCATGACAATGCACATACATATCATGATGAGTATAGTGAGATTTAATTGGGCATTACGACAAAGTACATAGACCGCCATCCAACCGCATCTATGCCTAAAAAGTCCACCTTCAGGTTATCATCCGAACCCCTCCAGCATTAAGTTGCAAACAACAGACAATTGCATTAAGTATGGTGCGTAATGTAATCAACAACTACATCCTTAGACATAGCATCAATGTTTTATCCCTAGTGGCAACAAAGACAACACAACCTTAGAACTTTCATCACTCGTCCTAGTGTCAATGCAGCATGAACCCACTATCGAGCATAAGTACTCCCTCTTGGAGTTAAAAGCATCTACTTGGCCAGAGCATCTACTAATAACGGAGAGCATGCAAGATCATAAACAACACATAAGCATAACTTTGATAATCAACATAACAAGTATTCTCTATTCATCGGATCCCAACAAACG
>NC_061509.1:3024639-3050306 GCF_022539505.1 Lolium rigidum | reverse complement strand
TCTTATCTTCGGAATCTTCCAGAATTCGTCACTTCCTCACACGTTTACCATTACCCTCTAGATCTATAGCACCAAGTAAGAACTTGATATTGCAACATGCATTTGCATATCAAGGTCAAACTTCATGTATGGATCTAGTCAATCAATGAAAATCCAATAAAATCCCAGAAGATTCAGCTTTGTGCTTATACTACACATCATCATAGGCCTGAATATAATAGTTGAGTAAGACATCTCTAAACATCAGGCTGAGATGTGTAGTATATAACACCACATAGTATAGGTTTATATCGTGATACTTAGCACGAATATATGGGATTCTACTATTTGTCTCAACCTTTACCTTACTTGCACATTTGCAATGAGATAAACTTGAAACAAAGTGGTCTAGGATAGTTAAGGTTAACCTTTTTTTTTTTGGAAGTATTAGCTTAATTTCTATGTTGTTGAGGGCTACTTCACATGATATGTCTAAGTTCTAACCTGGTTAATCTAAACACATAACCTTTAGAACATAACTCCTATACTTCCATGTGTTTCTACCATAAGACTATGGTCCTGATATACTTGGCACAATTACCATGGTTTTGGAATATAGCTCTTGTACTATTATTTAGCACTTGGCTTCTTATTGTATTCCTACCAAATGTTTATGATGTTCTAGTCCATCACATAATGAATCTCAAGTGAATCATATATGATTACTATCTCTACTATGTAAGTAGACATATTTCATTCCTATCTCTCTTTCTTACCTCCCATGATTGACTCATCATGGTCTGTACTACCTCGCATGACTCATAGTTATCACTTGCTATCAGTTGTCTCCTAAGTTTGAATAATTTTCTTACCCATGATTATACCTGCTAATGGGATATCTTTTTATATACCTATCTTTTTCAATTGAGATTATTCCTATTACAGGTCTGGATAACTCTTACTTAATCATATCATATGTTGGTACACATCTTCCAATAGGATATCTTCCTTATGGTTGTATCCTTTCTTTGGACTACCATATATTGTATACCAACTGGGGTCTACTCATTAATTATTTTTAAGGACTTAATGGGTGATACATGTTTGGGATTAGCTAAATAACTTCACTTGGGAAGGATAGGCAAGAAAGGTTGACTCAAGTGTGTCAGGATTATTCTCAAGTGAATATCCATCTCAAGTCATAAGAAAATTTGGTTTAACTAAGACAACTTCCTATAGACACTACCAATCCTATAGGTCTCCTTTTAAAGGATTTTAATCCTAGGGTCAAAGCATTTGCTCTGATACCAACTGTGGTGACCCGGCATACCACTGCATGGTGTTGTATGCAAGTCTGATATAACACCAATGAAACACAGTTCCACTAGTATTATATCGCTCAGAGTGGTACAACAGAAACATATGCGGGTCCAAGGCATGTCTATAGAATTACAACATTGACTCTGTTACATAAGATCATCATAGCCTCCTACTTTACAATGAGGTAAGACTGCAAATAAACTCCAGAAGATCGACTCGTAGTCTAATCCTAACACGAACTCTATTTGTAGAGTATTTTACTAGCTACATAGGCTATGAACAGATTCTAGCTAAATAGGAGCTAAGTTTAGGAAGCTAGTTCCCTTCTATTGCTAATCTAGGTTTTTCTCCTTGTTGGATGTAGTGTTTGACTCCTCTGACAAGGTCTTGTTCCTTGAAGTAGTTGTTGACTCCTCGGCCTTCGAGTTGCACTGTAGATCCTCCTTCGATGCCTCCATATCTAAGCAGGGGATTTAAGAGTGGGATGAGTACGAGCGTACTCAACAAGTTCATTATAGGAAAGAGGTGTTTAATGCACTAGCTACAGCATTAGACCGGAAAGTCTAATACCAATGCAGGTTTTCATAACCATTTCTTCAAAAGGTTGCTTTTATTCAGAAGAACTATGTCCGTCAGCCTTCACCGGTTTACTAGAACTTCATGGAGTTCCTTTCCGGCCGCGTTCGCAGTTCCATATCCCGGAACGAGGAGTGACGAGTCACGATTCATTACACTGCGCGAGCTGTGTTGCTTTACCCATAAGAGATCTTAACCTTGGTGCCAACCGAGTCTAGTTCTCGTCCACACTTCCTTTGGTGTGAGGCCCCGTATAAGGTCATAGCCAATCATATTCCTCCGCTACCTCATACACCCACCCTTTGCTGCAAACTCCGACCCCGGGTCCTCGCCGGTGCTCTTATACCAATTAAGGACGGCCCCGACCACGACAACGAGTTCAGGTCTCTACCATGAACTCCTTCGCCGGCAGCTGCAACCCATCATAGACCGCAATAACCGTGGGGACTTCATCGGGACCCCCACCCTACCACTTGTCCTCTCTTGGATCAAGGGTACCACTTGTCCTCTCTTGGATCAAGGGTCTACGGTAAAGCGCATCCGTTGATGTACAAGAGGTGGAAATACAATTGACTATTCCGTCCCACTCCGGATCTTATGGTTAACACGGGTATTACGGCACAAGAATCACTGGACGACATTTGTTGTTTAATCCTAGATGGATATAAACCCTTGCAATGGAACCTCCACCATATCAACACAATCCATGGTTCCATTGCCCACCACATAGTCATATTCATAGTTATGAAAATAGTGGTTTTGCTTTTTATGCAATAGTGATAAACATAGTACTTTGCAAGTAATTTGGTAAAAATACTCAAATGACATGAGCAAGTGATGAACTTGCCTTTCTTGACCGCAAGATTATGCGGGCAAGGTCTTCGATACGCAATAACTCCAAATTCTGAAATAGCATCATCGTCCGGTAAGGACGATGTTTAAAAGATTGCCAAGGATGCAATAATGCATAAGTATGAGATGCAATCGCTCTAAACGTGACTCTGACCCCGATGATTTAGGATTAGTGAGTGGTAATGATTAGTTCAGAGTGTGTTGCACTTTTAGAGTGGTTCACAAACAAGGTTCTTATTCAGGGTTGTGTTGTTTTAGAATCATAAACAAGTGGTGAAATGCATAGTAACAATTATACACATCAAGGAATAGTGGTTGTATAATAAGTAAAGAGCAGTTGTCAATTTTAAGTCCTATAGTGCATGGTTGATGATTATTTATTATATATTTCAAAAGAATAACTTTTGAAGAACATGTTCACTAATGAAAAAGAATTATTTCAAATAGAAGTTATGTTCTTCTAGGGTTTACTATGACTTTCAATTGATTCAATAAATAAGTAATAGTTAGTTTCTAAACAAGATGGAAACAATATGTTTTCATAATTCTTTGGTACATGTACAACTCTTGTTTGAATTTGAAGATGTATTTTACTTGGTAAGATAATGTGTTTCTATTCATAAGCTCCTAGGGTTTTACTAAATTAGGGTTTCAATAAAAATAGAATTAGGGTTTTGTTCATGATGGAATTTGGGTTTTATTTTATCTCATTTAGTATTTAAGGAACAGTTTGTTGAATAAGGGTTTGATTTAAGAAACAACTTTTAAATACAATTTAACAATGATATTACAACTATATGGGCTAACGAGGAATACAAATGACCTTCTAATGTGATTCAATACTTAGTTATGATTTTTCCTTATTCTTAGGAGTTTAAAATAATTGAAGAAATAATCTTCTAGAACGAAGATAAAAATTAGATTATTGATGTTCGGATTATTAGGTGCTTGTTGCTATTTTACTTGATTTTAGGAATTTTATAGTAACTAAATTTATATTAGAAATTCTCATGCTTTTAATTGAGCTAATTTGATTTCTTAAATATTTAACATCAAATTGAGAGTTGATTATGATTTATATTTTTTTAATTTTATTTTTAGAAAATAGACTAGACACACAAGTACTCTAGTAGATTGAATCCTTTGGGCTGGATCTAATTAGTCTAGTAGCACGTAAACACTGATTGGGCCACTAGCATTCACGTACGTAGATAGTCGGGTGATACCCGCACACATGTAAATGTACGAGTCCAACACAGTCTAGCTCTCACGTCTCTCTGTCCTCGCTCCCGTCGCACGAACCTCTCGCCCCTGTTCCCGCACGCGTTCGTGATGCAGCCGCCGCAACCTACTGCCCCGGCCACCGCCGGCCGTCTCCGGCGCTGCCGTTTCCAGGCACAGCCTCCCCGTCCTCTCCTCGCTCGCCTCCACCAACAACCCCCTCTCCTTGAGGCCTCTGGCGCGTGTTCTCACCTCCGGGAACCCTAGCTACTGCTGGTCGATTCGGCCGTCGACGGGCATCTCCGGCGCCGCCGTTCGCCGGCGAGGCTCCGCCTCCTCCGATCTATCTTATGCCCCATCTGGATTTGATCCCCCGCCCCAACTCGAAAACCCTAGCCGCTGTCCGTGGTTCCAACGTCGCCGGCGACCATTAGCGCCGCCGCGCGTCGATGGTTAACCGCTCCGGCCTTCTTCACCATCTAACTCCACTTCGACGCCCTCCGATTCCGCGGCTGGACGGAATCCCCAATCCCTTCGGGTTGGCTCGCCGTCGGACGCTTCCGACGTCGCTCGCCGCTTGGCATGGCTTCGGCCACCGCCACGAGGTTCAGCCCCTCCTGCGCGCGCGGCCACGCGAAATCCAAGCCGGTGTGGCTCAGTTCCGTCGGCATGGCCCCAGCTGCCACGCCTCCGGCTGCTCGTCTCGTGAACTACCTGCGTCTTGACGCCGGCAGGACGGCATCCTCTGCAACCCCGGCGTCATCGACCCGCAGGCTGTTGCGTTGCTATACCTGGTTGTTGGTGATGATTTGTGGTGGTGGGGCTGGCATGATGGAGCTGCTGTTGCTGCAACACCAACATCTCCTTTGGCGTCGGCGGGACGGTGCTGCGGTAGTGGTGGTGGAGCTGCTGATGAGACGTGGGTGTGGTGATGTTGCTGGTGGTGGCATGGTGTTGTGATGCTGGTGATTACTTCCTCCTTGACGCCGGTCGGATGGCGTCTGCGACCGCAACCCCGGCGTCGACTTTGTCTGCAACCCTACAACATGGTGAGCTAACTACCTCCTTACTCCTCTGCCTATGGTCATAGTGCTATGTGATGCAATATTGCTGAGCATATGATGCCCCTGGTGATGATGTACTGGAGCTAAACCAGTTTGTGTTGATTTAATTGCATGCTAGCTGTCTCTATTATGTTGGTATCTCACTTTGGATGGTTTAATCATCCAGACACAGTTGGCTTGTTGTGATAATGATATAGCTCTTATCTACTGCATATACACTGTATTGTTAACTGAAGAAGTTCAGTTCTGCTATTATTAAGTCCTTATTGAGCTCAAATATGCTGGAAAAGCAATTCATGGTTAGTACTTGTGCTGCTTGGGCAATACATGATGCTTGTTGGCTGGGTGGTAATTAAATGATTGCGTTAATTATGGTTCTGCTTGGAGTTAATTGTGTTGGCCTGGAAACATTACCTGGACCCCAAGTAATTCCTTGAAGTTTATCTATATGGACACTCTATTGTGGATGTGTAGGTGTGGTGCCCCTGTTTGGATGGTTTATTCATCCATGCATAATTATCTTGGTATAATAATTTGATGTTGCATTTATAGGTTGAGTTTAAGCAACAAGGTAGAGGTATTGGTGCTTGATGATTTACTTGATGGCTGGCTTGTATTTATGGATCTTTCTGCCTTTACAGATGGTTTCTCTTTCGTCGGAATAGAAACTGATAAGAACATTACTATGCTTACTTCTTGGCCTAGCCAATGATGCAATAGGCTGAGGCACAATTTCTTGATAAGAACAGATGCTATTGTGGCTTTTAATTCTTAGTGATGAGCTGGCATAGCACCTCTATGCAGATCTGAGAGAAATAATTCCTCCTGATCCTCCTAGACCGGATCTAGTTGCGGGGTGGTTGGATTTATTTACTTTGCATGTTACCCTTTTATTTTCCCTGAGATGCAAAGGCTAAGAACACATGCTTTTGTTAAGTTGATGGATTAACCTGCTGTTTGTAGATATCTTGGCCTTCTGGACTGTTAATTGATCATCTTCTTGTGGTCAGCCTGCTCCTCCTAGATTCTTGATTTGTTTCCTATTTCTTCTAAGAAATCATCGGTGGTGTTTGTTTATGGCGGTGGATGTGATCTTGCTGGTAGATCATGCACAAGGCTGGCAAGAGGATCTATTGATGTTGTTCTTGATATTTGAGTGGATTTTTGCTAGTGCAAACGATGGCTAGCTGGAGCTGCTGGTGACTAAGGTGAATGTGAGCAAAGTGTGATGCGGTTGGCTACCGCTTTGCTTTTGTAGTCTTGTTTGTAGTGCTCTGGGGTTTGCTTGGGGAAGTGACGAGCACATGATGTGCATGCAGTGATTGTGCTGCTCGTGTGTGTCCTGTTTCTAGTGACTATGCTCTGCATGTGTGTATCCAACTCTGATCTTCTTTGCCTCATAGTGCAAGGCATACGGTTGGCTTGTGCTTATCTAGTGCTGCCCTTTATTTTTGGTACTGCCAAGTGTATAATATATGTGAGCTAAATAAGATCAAGTGTGACTATTATGTTAATTAAGACTTTGCTTAATTAGCAAGTGGCTTCTAATATATGGACTAGAATCATATTGACTTCTCCATGTCAATACTGATTCAAATAAATAACCTTGTGGGCTTTTAGAGGATTCTTGCTAGATTAGAGGGAAATAATATTGTTGCCTAAGGATAAATTAGATTTGGTGCTGCCTCTAGTCCTTTGTTGCCTTCAATTACTCATTTTTGTCTCGTGATCAGTGTTGCCTCTCCTGATCCAAGTGTATTCTATTTGTCCCTGTTATTGCCTAAGAAAAATATTCCTCCCTCTAATCACTATTTGGGAATCAAGATTAGTTCTTGACTCCCATTAGCTAGATTCCAACATTTAAAATGCCTCATCATGGATGATGGCAACATTTTAATATTCACCCAACAATTTCCTTTTTCTTTGTTGTTTGTTTTGCGAGATAAAGAATAAGAAGATCGAGAAGATTTAGATTTAGGTCTTCTTTTATTTTCCTTTTGTAATCATTCTCTATTTATATTTATGTGACATGTAAATAATTGGTACTGATATTTGTAGTAAAGTTTAAATTACTTATTCTTTTCGAATTATCAAATGTGCTTACTTTTACACATTGTATTTCTTGTTGTAGTTTGGAATTCAAATTCAATTCAATTTCTATTTGAATTCATATCCATATTTGATTGAATTCAAATTGGTTCTCCCAAAAACACATGAATTCACAAAGGTCATGTCGAAATTTGTCGCACTCACATCGATGACTAACTCAATTCCACCGATGCAAGAGAAATCTCGATCACTTTGACAGTTTTAAACAAAAGCGCGAAAATTCCCCGGATTTTCCATGCATGAATGCAATGCACACATCTGTTTCCTCTGTTTTTGTAACCCAAATACCTGGGATATTACACTATTCTTTCTATCCCAGAAGCAAACACTTGTATCAACTGTGTGCATTGATTCTTACATGTTTACTTATTGCACTTGTTATATTGCTTTGTGTTGACAATTATCCATGAGATATATATGTTGAAGTTGAAAGCAACCGCTGAAACTTTATCTTCCTTTATGTTGCTTCAATACCTTTACTTTGAATCTATTGCTTTATGAGTAACTCTTATGCAAGTCTTATTGATGCTTGTCTTGAAAGTATTATTCATGAAAAATCTTTGCTATATGATTCATTTGTTTACTCATTATCTTCATCATTGCTTCGAATCGCTGCATTCATCTCATATGCTTTACAATAGTATGATCAAGATTATGATAGCATGTCACTTCAGAAATTATATTTATTATCATTTACCTACTCGAGGGCGAGTATGAACTAAGCTTGGGGATGCTTGTTACGTCCCAAACGTATCTATAATTTCTTATGTTCCATGCTACTTTTATGATGATACTCACATGTTTTATACACATTATATGTCATTATTATGCATTTTCCGGCACTAACCTATTGACGAGATGCCGAAGAGCCAGTTGCTGTTTTCTGCTGTTTTTGGTTTCAGAAATCCTAGTAAGGAAATATTCTCGGAATTGGACGAAATCAATGCCCAGGGGCCTATTTTTCCACGAAGCTTCCAGAAGACCGGAGGACTTACGAAGTGGGGCCACGGGGCGCCGCCACACTAGGGCGGCGCGGACAGCAAGGGGCCCGCGCGGCCCTGTTGTCTGGGGCCCCCGTGGTGCCTCCTGACCTGCCCTTCCGCCTACTTAAAGCCTCTGTCGCGAAACCCCCAGTACCGAGAGCCACGATACGGAAAACCTTCCAGAGACGCCGCCGCCGCCAATCCCATCTCGGGGGATTCAGGAGATCGCCTCCGGCACCCTGCCGGAGAGGGGAATCATCTCCCGGAGGTCTCTTCATCGCCATGATCGCCTCCGGATCGATGTGTGAGTAGTCCACCCCTGGACTATGGGTCCATAGCAGTAGCTAGATGGTTGTCTTCTCCTCATTGTGCTATCATGTTAGATCTTGTGAGCTGCCTATCATGATCAAGATCATCTATTTGTAATCCTTCATGTTGTGTTTGTTGGGATCCGATGAATATTGAATACTATGTCAAGTTGATTATCAATCTATCATATATGTTATTTATGTTCTTGCATGCTCTCCGTTGCTAGTAGAGGCTCTGGCCAAGTTGATACTTGTGACTCCAAGAGGGTGTATTTATGCTCGATAGTGGGTTCATGCCTCCATTAAATCCGGGACAGTGACAGAAAGTTCTAAGGTTGTGGATGTGCTGTTGCTACTAGGGATAAAACATCGATGCTTTGTCTAAAAATATTTGTGTTGATTACATTACGCACCATACTTAATGCAATTGTCTGTTTTTTACAACTTAATACTGGAAGGGGTTCGGATGATAACCTGAAGGTGGACTTTTTAGGCATAGATACATGCTGGATAGCGGTCTATGTACTTTGTCGTAATGCCCTGATTAAATCTCATAGTACTCATCATGATATATGTATGTGCATTGTTATGCCTTCTTTATTTGTCAATTGCCCAACTGTAATTTGTTCACCCAACATCTGCTATCTTATGGGAGAGACACCACTAGTGATCTGTGGACCCCGGTCCTATTCTTTACATCTGAAATACAAACTGCTGCAATTGTTCTTTACTGTTCTTCGCAAACAACCATCATCATCCACACTATACATCTAATCCTTTGTTTATAGCAAGCCGGTGAGATTGACAACCTCGTTGTTACGTTGGGGCAAAGTTCTGTGATTGTGTTGTGCAGGTTCCACGTTGGCGCCGGAATCCCTGGTGTTGCGCCGCACTACACTCCTCCGCCATCAATCTTCAACGTGCTTCTTGGCTCCTCCTGGTTCGATAAACCTTGGTTTCTTTCTGAGGAAAAACTTGCTGCTGTGCGCATCACACCTTCCTCTTGGGGTTCCCAACGGACGGGTCAACTACACGCATCAGGGAGTGTCCGCCCGTTGGTTCCTACCTTCGACTTCTCTCCAGTCTGACCATCCACGACGCTACTTTTGTCCACGTCACTACCGCTACGACTGTGGGGGAGTGTTAGAGATATATTTGGTATAGGTATATTAGGTAGTCTAGGATTTGTAATCTCTGCCTATCATATCTCTAGGAGAGCTATCTTAGCCTCCAAATCTGCGAGGGGTTTGAAGGCTTTATTGCACGGAACTGTAACAAAAAAATGGTCGCTATTCAGTGAGATCCGAGTACTATCTACAATGGAGACATCAATTTGGGGCTCATGGGGCGCAGTTGGCCCTCCCGGGATCCTCAGGTCCGAATCATGTCTGGAAAATACTTTGGCAAATGAAGCTTCCAAGCAAGATAAAGATATTCCTGTGGAGAACACTCCATGGCATAGTACCGCTGAAATCTATTCTTGCAAATCGACATATTGGCACGAGTGGGCAATGTCCGGTATGTCTCTTAGCGCCTGAAAATATGATGCATCTCCTCTTCCAGTGTAATGATGCACGTGAAGTATGGGCTGCTCTTGGAATTCAGAATATTATTGATGATGCAATTTCTGTTGATCTGTCTGGGTTGGCAGTTCTGGAGTTCTTATTGCGAGATCACACGAATAGCATGCCAGGCTTTAGTTCTATCAATCTGAAGGAAACCATTGGGGTAACCTGCTGGTACCACTGGTGGAGACAGCGAAGACGAACTCATGATGAATCGGTACCTACAGTATATAAGTGTAAAATGTCGATATTATCTATCACAGCAAATGCAACAAGAGTGGGATCTAAAGAAGTCCGGGCCAATGATCGATGGGTTAAACCAGAGGTGAGACAAATTAAAATCAATGTTGATGGCTCCTTTCATTTTGTATCACATGCAGGAGCTACAGGGGTGATTGCAAGGGACCACGAAAGAGTGTTCCTGGCTGCTGCTTCAAAATTCTATCCAAATATGGCGTCTGCTGCTATGGTGGAGGCTTTGGCTATGAAAGAGGGTTTATCCCTTGCAAATAGGTTGGGCTGCGGAATCAGATTCATTGGAAACGGTTGAAGCGTGCACAGGAGATGAAGCTTGGTGGGGAGATTCTTCCGCTGTTTTTGCTGATTGTGTTGATCTTTGCTCGATGATAGATAAAATCTCTTTCAAACACTGTTCCAGGACGGCCAATGAAGTAGCGCATGAAATAGCTAGAGTTTGTTATTCTTCTGAATCTTCTTGTAATTGGGTTGCCGAACCCCCTAGCTTCCTTCTCGAGAAACTTATAAACGATGTAACAATACTGTGAGTTTAGCAGCAAGTTCCAGACGCACTCTTTTCCTTACTAGGGTACCGAAGGGGACTGGAAGGTTTTTAATGAGGCGGCTTGCTAGCTTAATATAATATCGTTTATCTAAAAAAAAAAGTTAGTCTAGGATTTGTAATCTCTGCCTACCATATCTCTAGGAGAGCTATCTTAGCCTCCAAATCTGTACCACTATATATACTCGCTCGAGAGGCTCAATACAACATCCAACATATTCCGCATATCCCTCTCTATCGTTCTACAGGTTCTCCTTCCCGGCGACTGCACCGTCGCTATGCACGCGGTGGGTGAGCGTCAGCAGGCGATCATGGGCTCGCCGCTGGGAAAATGGGCCTCCCCAGGCAAAAAAAAAAAAATACATCCATCCGGAGCTAAATAGCGCCGGTTTTCGGCCTGGGGAGGCCCAACGGCTGGAGATGCTCTAAGGGCATCTCCAGCGGGGCGACGCATTTCAGCGTCCGAAAATGTCCGCGCGCGTCCGTTTTCGTCGGCCAAAATGGTCGAAATCGACCGCGCATTCGTTTGCATCGGGGGTGGCTCCAGCGGCACGACGCTTTTTTTGCTCGAATCAATTTTTTATAACATGAAAACATAATTTACATAGTTAAACACATGGAAATAAACCCTAAACGCCTGCGCCTACTGCTTCTCCTTGTCGTTGTCGAGCACGATGAGCTCCGATACCACACACGACCAGTTGGGAACCGGCAGAACGTACGCCGTGCGCGCCGGCGGTGCTGGAGGTGGACGCGCCCAGGGTTGTGGCTGTGGCGGAGGTGGAGGCGCCCAGGGATGTGGTGGCGGTGGAGGCGGCCAGGGATGTGGCGGCGGTTGAGGAGCCCAAGGCTGAGGTGGGGGCCCCCACGGGTTGTACTGCGACGGTTGTGGCGTGGCCGAGTCCTGTAGCGCCAGTCGTAGGGCTTCATCCTCCGACAGGCCCGGCGGCATGAAGCCGGTGGCGTATCGGGGCAGCGGCGGCTGCACAGGTCGGTCGTTCTCGGAGACGGGGGCGTAGAGCTTCGCGATCTCGTCATTCGTCATGTTGTCCGGGTACTCAAACTTGCGGCCCTCCGCCATGGCCAGCTGCCATTCCTGGAAGACAACCGCGGCGTAGTCGTCGCTATTGTCCTTGACCTCCTCGTTGTGGTACGCCAGCGTCTCGATGTAGTAGTCGTCGTCATCGTACTGCGCAGGCGTCGATGCCTGCTGTGCACGCGTCCGCGCCTGCTGTCTTCGAGGACGACGCGGCGGTGGACGATCGAAGGGAAAGTCCTTGTCGCCCATGAAGCCTGCCCTCCTCCTCTGATCCCTCTCGAACACGAGATACATGCGCCAGCTGTCGGAGTCGATGGCGTACGCCGGATCAGCGCGGAGGTTCGGCGGCAGGTACCGCCTCCTTCGCCGGATCTCGACGCTCCTATCTGGCTCGCGCGCAGGCACGGGAGGGTTGGGCACCCGGCGGTAGCTGAGCCGCCAGGCATGTGCACGTCCCTCCAGGCGTCACACGGCGTCCAGTTCGGGTGCATCAGCCCCCCCCCCCCACGGTGACGGATAGCGGCACCCTGCCCGCCCGCTCCTCCTTCTTGGTGCCGCTGCCGGACGCCTCGAAGTCGTTTTTCTTCTTCCCCATGGTGCTGCGGCGGTGGTGGTGGGAGTGGAGGTGTGGGCGATGGAGGAACGATGCCGGTGGACTTTTAAGGCCGGCCGGCCGCGCGGAAAACGATGCCATTGAAGGCGACGCAGAAGCCCATCCGCCTCCCGCCTGTGCACGCGCAAAAGAGGTAGCCGCGATATTTATGGCGAAGGCTACGACGTAGACGTGGAAGCACTGACCACGGGATCAATGGCCGCGGAAGAGATCTCCCTCGATACAGGCTCGCTGCTAGGCCGAGCCCGGTGGAGATGCTAGCGGTCACTTGATGCGTCCGCGCAACGTCCGCCACGATACATTCCAGGCGTAAATATATGCCGGGTTTGCGTTACTGCGAACAGCTCGGTCACGATAGTCACGCTCTTGAAGATGGTACCCGCCGCATTTTCGGGCCGGGCGGACGCAAACGATTGCTCGCCCGGCTGGAGATGCTCTAAGTAACTAGTGCTGGACCAGCATAAATGCTTCCAGTTTACCCACGTTGTCCGTACGGACTACGGAACCTTCAACCACAGGCCCACAGCTACCGACCGGCGGACACGCAAAGCGATCTTCTGCTTTCGCCGTGACTCCGAAGTCTCAAGTACAGCGACGCCGGCATGGCCGCCGCCCGCGTCCCGGACGAGGCCAGAAGGTGGTGGGAGACCTTCAGCAACGGCGCTCCCCGCGTCCCGGACGAGGCCAGAAGGTGGTGGGAGACCTTCAGCAACGGCGCTCCCCGCGTCCCGGACGAGGCCAGAAGGTGGTGGGAGACCTTCAGCAATGGCGCCGCCGTCGACGAAGGGGAGGAAGAGGGGGAGCCGGATGTGGACTCCGACTCCAGTTTCGAGCAGGAGGAGGACGATGGGGGGCAGAATGCGGACGCGGTGGCGAGCGAGAGCGACCGGAAGATGGCGGCCGTGCGCGTCGCGAGGGAGTCAACCAACGGCCATAGCGATGGTAAGAGGGGTACTCACATCCGCAGCATTTACTCTCGCCGCAGTCATCTCCTGCAGTCCTGCTTCGTTTCTCGCAATGACATCTCGTCTGGCTCGCACGCTTCGGGAAACCGCGAGCCAATGGTGGGATGATGGGGAATTTGGGGGTTCAGTCTTCCGGTGGAGACACATAACCTAGGGTTTTGTCCAGAGAACAAATCATTCGATTGAATCCGCAGTCTGAGTCCTAATGAAGGATCATCGGCCAAATTGGATTGCGCGTAGTATTCAGTCAAAACTGTAGTAGAGAAAATTTGGTCTACAGGAGAAGAGTGTGTGGTACTGGTGCATCCTAATTTCAAATGGCCCTGCAATTGCCGCACACTGGATGGAATTTCAGTAAAGAGATGGTACTGTAGTACTAATTGGTCACTATTGCACTGTAGATATGCACTGTTCATGTATTTCCATATGGTTCCATCATGAGTGGGATCGATGCTGCATCTTTGGGACTGATTAGATCATTCTGAATAGTGTTGCAAATGGGATGTTGCCGAGATGCAGATGAGGAGGTTTCTGGGGATTGCTATGCTCAGCTTCAAGGTGGGCTGCTTGGGAGCAAGAGGAAAGCAATCGCGACACATGCTGAACCGCAGATTACCAGAACAGGGATCCAGGACGAAAAAGGTAACGGTACAAAGTCTCGTATCGATTACCCTTGTTGCAATTGGTACTTGTAGAGCACAATGTCCATGTCTTCTGATGCAGTTTTCATCGTGAGCAGAATGCATCCTTTCTTATATGTAGATGGGATTGATTGCATTTTAAGCTTTGTGTAAAACTGTAAATGGATTGTTCAAATGCAGAGGAGTACATTGCTCAAGATAACTTCGTTCATATTGGAGGTGGGCGGCAAGGAGGGAAAATGGAAGCAACTGTCACACTTGACAAACTGCAACCGACAACTGGAACTGAGATCCATGACAAAAAATGCTATCATCAGAAGGTGGAGGAGGAGAATGCAGGTGTGACGGCGAGCGAGAGCGGTGGCAAGATGATGGCTGATGCCCAAGCACCCGTCGAGGAGCCGAGCTGGGGTGGCACCGCCAGCCATCATTGTAACGGTAATTAAGAGCATTTACTTTGATTATTCGACGGTATCATCTCCTCTGGCTTGCACGGTTACAAAAATCAACTAGTAGCCTATATAAGAATCTTTCGCAGATTGAGCAATTTCTGGGGGTTGAGTTATTAAGCATGAGACCTTATGTAGGGTTTAGCCCAGAGAGTTGTTCACTCGATCGAAACAATCCGCAGTTCGAATCCTAACCAACGATCACCCAATTGACTAGGTAGGTACACAGACTATTGTAGTTAAACACAGTTTCCAAGCATTGTAAAAAAACAGTTTCCAGGAGCAGAGCATGTGGTACATTCAAATGTTGCTGCAATACTGCACACTAGATGGGTTTTCAGAAATGGTACTAATGTAGACATACACTGTTCTTGTCTTCCTATACAGTTTCATTGTGAGTAGAATTGATGCTTTAAATGTGAACTTTGTTGAATTCTTCAATGGCATGTTGTTCAAATGCAGAGGAAGAGGTTTCTGAGGATGCCTATGTTCAGCTTCAAGGTGGTTTGCTTGGGACGAAGAGGAAAGCAGTCACGACACATGCTGAACTACAGAGTACCAGAACAGAGATCCAGGACAAGCAAGATCACGGTATGAAGAAGTATCAATTACCCATTGCTGCAGTTGGAGAGTAAAATGCATGCCTTGTGTTTCTTGGAGATAGATTGCATTTTTGAGTGGTGTAAATGGAATGTTCAAATGCAGATGAATACATTGCTGAGGACAAGTGCGTGCATATTGGAGGTAGGCTGCAAGGAATGAAGAGGGAAGCTACCGCGACACCCGGCAAACTGCAGCGGACAATTGGAACTGAGATCTATGACAAAAATGCTCAAGGTATAAAAAAAATCATCACTAGTTCATGGTGCTCGCACATTTCAAATGCACCATGCCATTTCTCGGTGATATTTTGTCCCAAACTCCCAATGCAGGTGAGTGCCTGAGAGCTGAGAATGAGATGCCGAACGAGCTCGAGGCTCAGCAGATTCGGAGGCTCGAACTTGAGCTGAATCTGAAGACCAAGGAGATCAAGTCCTTGAAGAAGCAGAATGAAGAGTTGAGAATTGAGAATGAGTACTACAGGAAGACCGTAAGCACTACTGTTATGACCGGTTTGGTCTACCGCCGGAGGGGGCCCACCGGCCAGGCTTAGTTAGGGGCTTAGCCCAATTAGCAGATTAGGGGCTTAGCCCATTAACAAATTTCTCTTATATAAGCGAGTTATAATCGACCAGAACAATCAAGCAATAAACATATCTTTATTGCCGATTCCTCAAGGAGTCGGACTCCTAACCCTAGCCGCCGCCTCTGCCCTGCGCCGCCGCCTCCTTCAAGCCGCGCGACGGCGCCCTGCCGCCGGCGCCCCCGCCTCCGCACGCACACCGCCCCTTCCTTCCCCTATAATCTCCGCCCTAGACCGGGTAGACTAGCTGGTTCTACCAATTTGGTATCAGATTGTTCTCATTCGGTCATGTCGTCTTCGCCGGCCACCACCACCACCTCCGCGCCGCCCAACCCGCCGCCTCCCACACCGCCGCTCTCACAGCCGCCGCCCTCCACTGGATCCGCGGCGCCCATGGCGGAGGCCGCCGACGCCGCTCCCCTCCTCTCGCAGCAGGAGGTCTCGACGTCCATCCACGACCTCGCCATTGCGGTCCAGGGCATCCGCCTATACCTGATCGGCACGCAGGGGATGACCACGCCGCCACTGCCGCCGGCCCTCAATGCCTACTCGGCCGCGCCGGCGTTTCCGCCCGGCCAGGGCGTGCTCGTGCCGCCCCCGGCCTCGCCGCCTCCGCCGCCGTGGTCGTCGTGGCAGCCGGCCCCCAGCGCCGGGCCCGCCTCGCCGGCCCAAGGCGTCCCCGTCCAGCGGGTGCCGTTTCCGCCGTCGCCCTCGCGGCTGCCGGCGTGGGTGACCGCAACGGAGCCCCCGCCCATCTACTAAGCCGCATCGGCGCCTCCTCCCGTCTACACGGCTGCTGGGGACCCTCCGAGGCCCTCCTTTCCGGAGCCGGCATACTCGCGTTTTGCGGAGCCTTCCGCTGGCCGCGCGGAGTACCCCGGCCAGGGCGCCGCCGGCCTCCCCCCCCATGCTACGCCAAGCTCGAGTTTGCCACGTACGACGGCGTCGAGGACCCCCTCAACTGGCTCAACCAATGCGAGCAATTCTTTCGAGGGCAGCGCACCCTCGCTTCGGACCGGACTTGGCTCCCCTCGTACCACCTCCGCGGTGCCGCCCAGACGTGGTATTACTCCCTCGAGCAGGACGAGGGCGACATGCCCCCATGGGACCGCTTCCGCGAGCTCTGCCTCCTACGCTTCGGTCCCCCGATTCGCGGCAGTCGCTTGGCGGAACTCGGGCGTTTGGCCTTCACCACCACGGTGCAGGATTTCACCGACCGCTTCTAGGCTCTCGCATGCCATGCGCCCGGGGTGACGGGGCAGCAGCGCGCCGAGCTCTTCATTGGACGTGGAGCTCCAGGCCCCGCAGGACCTCCAGACGGCGATGCATTACGCGCACGCTTATGAGCGTCGCGCCCAGGCGGTTCAGCAGGCACCCCTGGCCCGCGGCGGCTGCACCGCTCGACCTCCTCCTCTGACCGCAGCTGCCGCCCGCCCCGCCCCGCCAGGCCCGGCAAGCCCCGCCCCAGCGGCTACTCGCACGTTCCGCTGCCTCACCCCGGCGGAGCAGCTCGAACGCCGCCGCCTTGGGCTCTGCTTCAACTGCGACGACCCCGACACGCCCGGCCATGTGTGCCCGCGCCTATTCTACCTGGAGACAGTCGACGTGGAGGAGGGGGACGCGACGCCCGGGACTGCCGCCGCCACGGCCGAGCCGGCCGAGCCGACCCCCGCGGCCGCCACGGCCTTCGTCGTCTCCCTGCACGCACTCGCCGGCATCCGCCACGAGCGGACGATGCTGCTACCGGTCAAGATCCATGGCGATACCCTGGTGGTGTTGTTGGACACGGGCTCCACACACAACTTCCTCCCCGCCGCCACTATGCGCCGCCTCATGCTACAGCCGACGGGCGGGGATCACCTATGCGTGACTGTGTGTGGTGACCCAGCGTACCACTGCATGGTGTAGTACACAAGTCGTTGACATAACACAAGTGAAATACTGTTCCACTCATATTACATCACTCAGAGTGGTACAACAGAAACATATGCGAGTCCAAGGTATGTCTATAGAAGTACACACGAACTGTTTACATAAGATCAACACAACCTCCTACTTTACAGTGAGGTAAAACTTCAAATAAAGCTCCAGAAGAACGACTCGTAGTCTATCTTATTGCTAACTCAGGTTCAAGAGCTACTTGGCTTGCTATAGAAATCTAGCTACTTAGGTGCTAGGATTAGGGAAAGGTTCCCTTCTATTACTAGTCTAGGTTTCCATTATAACTGATGCAGAAGTTGACTCCATTGACTTCTTTGATTGGATTCTTCATCTTGTTGTAGTTGACTCCTTTGTCTTCGAGTTCCACGGTAGTTTCTCCTTCGGTGCCTTGATCTAAGAAGGGGGTTCAAATGGGATAGAATGAGTACGAGCGTACTCAGCAAGTTCATATTAGGAAATATGTGTATCATGCACTAGCTACAGCCATAGACCGGAAAGTCATAGGCCAATGCAAGTTTTCATAAACATTTCTTCAAAAGGTTTATTTTATTTCCGAAAACTATGCCCGTCAGTCTTCACAGAGTTGACTAGAACTTCATGGAGTTCCTTTCCTGCCGCGTTCGCAGCTTCCTTCCCGGAACAGGGAGTGACGAGTCACAATTCAGTATCCTCTCGAGAGGTGCGTTACTTTTCCCATAAGAGACCTTATCCTTGTTGCCAACCGAGGCGATATCTTTCCCGTCCACACTTCCTTGGTGTGAGGCCAGGTGTAAGATCCAAGTCCACACCGCCTTCTCCGCGACTGCAAACCCACCCTTTTGTCCACCCGTACACCCCCAGTAGACTTCTCCCGATAATACGGCTTTACTCACGGTGCACTTTGGACAATCCATCATAGATCGTAGAGCCCGACATCACACACAGATGGGGATTTAAAAGTCTATCCAAACCTACGGCAGTGCCTCCAACACCCCGCGGCTCTACCAATCCGTTGGCGTGCAGAAGGGAAAAGATGCAGCTGACTTCCCCAGAGCTATTATAGATCTTATGGTCAACGCGATTTGTACGGCGCTAGAATCACTGGACGGCATTGGTACTTAGTCCTAGATGAGTAGTACCCATGCAATGGAACCTCCACCATATCAACACATACCATGGTTCCATTGCCCACCACATAGTCATATTCATAATTGTAAAATAATACTTTGCTTTTCAATGCATGAGTGATAAGTATAGTACTTTGCATATAGTTTGATACAAATAATCAAATGACATGAGCAAGTGATGAACTTGCCTTTCTTGGACCTGCAAGATTATGCGGGCAAAAGCTTCGATACGTGAGAACTCCAAATGCTGAAATACCATCATCGTCCGGTAAGGACAATGTTTAAAGAACTAGCAAAGATGCTATAATGCATAGTATGAGATGCAATCGTCCCGAGCGTAATCTAACCTCGATGATTTAGGATGGATGAGTTGTAAAGATTTCTTTAGGGTTGGTTGCACTTTTAGAATGGTTCTCAACCAAGGTTCTTATTAGGGTTTGGTTATATTAGCATCATAACCAAGTGATATAAGATATCATAACAATCATACACATAAAGAATAGTGGTGGAATAATATGTAAAGAACAGGTGTCAATTTTAAGTTCTACAGAACAGGGTTTATGATTACTTATACTATACTTCAAAAGAATAACTTTTGAAGAACATGTTAATTAAGAAATAATGAGTATTTCAAAGAAGGATTAGACTTCTAAGGTTTGATTGACATTTGTACTTCAAAAGAATAACTTTTGAAGAACAAGGTTAAATAAGAACAAGAACTACTATAATTAGGGGCTATGACTTCTAGGGTTTACTTATTAGATTCATTTAGTTCTCTAATAGGAACTAGTTGGGTTCTTAAACGAATTGATCTATATGTAGCAAGTATTAGCGGTGTTTATTACTATGGTTGATTATGGGTAACATATTAAAGAATGATGGTTAATGTGTTGCTATAAGTTAAGGTTTACTATGGCTTCAAATTTGTTTCACTAAGTAATGCTTAAGGGCTTCTAAACTAGATGGTTTATCACTTCCTGAATAGGGTTCAGTGGAATAGGAACATGTGATGTGTATTACTACACAAGATATTGGTACTAGGATTGATCTCCATGGTTCTTCTAGGGTTTTATGGTTTAGAAGGATTCCAATGGTGTGGTATTTAGGATTGATGATCAATGGTGCTAACATATTATCAAGCTAGGGTTTGCTCCTAAGTGACACTAGTGGATCTCATAGGTTTAATTAGAAAGCAGAGACATGAAATAATGATCACATGTGAATTGGTTTTATTTTAGTAGATTACAAACATGGATTCATTTGTTGTTAATTCGGGTTCTATGAGTATAGGTGAAATTCATATAATTATATGAGATAAACAACTAGGGTTTTTTAGAGTTGGTTCTAATATGGGAGGATCCCATAAAATAATGGGACCAAAGTTCTTACTTATATTAGAACTAGGTTTCTAATTTGTGATACAATTCTTAAATAAGAATTGGTAATAGGTTTGAAATCATTAATAACTTTGAAATAGAAATAATAATGAGTTTAACATTATATTATTTTTAAAAGACTTTAATAAAATATGATAAATACTATTAGGGTTTAGGATTTTAATTAATAGTAGAAGTATTTATCAATTAGGATTTTCATATGATTAAACATAATCATCAAGAAATATTTGTTGTTTTATATGGCATCTTAAGGGGAAGTAATATTTAACATGTGAAGAATTGAAACAAGAATTTATCTACTTAGTTTTTAGGTTTTAATAGTTTAAGATTTAAAATTTGGTCTTCTAAAATTTTAGAAGAAATTCATATTGTTGTTCTTTTAAACTTTAAGTATTTGTTTTCTATTTTATTTATAGAGGTCATTTTATGATACTCAATTCTATTTATTGTTTTCTTTTTATTTTCTTAAATGTTTAAAAGGTTTTTCTTTTCTAAAAAAAAATTGACCCAATGGTTTATTGGGTTGGCCCAATGGCCTGGCCAACCAGGCCTGGCCCAAAGGCCCGAGTCGGTTGGGTCTAACCCAACCCGACCCCCACTCTCTCGCTCACCCCTCTCACACGCACACACACGACCCACCTCCTCTCTATCTCTCTCGTGACCACCAAGCTCCTGCGGCATCGCCGCCCGCCTCCGGCCGTTCCCGGCCGTCTCCGGCGCCGGCGAGAGGGTTTTTGCTCCGCCCTGAGGTGATCTACCACTCCACCTCGACGATTTAATTCCCGTGGCTTCTCCCGTTCGCCCCAAACCTGAAACCCTAGTTCCCCCCATGCGATTCCGGCCACCGCTGTCTTTCGCCGCCGCTCCCCGGCGTGGCTCCGCTCACTTGCTCTAGACCGCCTCCTCTGCTGGCTCGCCCTCTCGCGCCGCCGCTAGGCCCGGTTGAGCCCTAGGGTTCGCCGGCGCTGCACCATGGCTCCTACATCTCCGTCTGGTTCCCTGCGGCATACACGCCCCCTCCCTGAATTCTTGGTCGGATGGTGGCGTGGGCTCCTGGTGCGGGAGATTGTGGTGATGACAGTGGTGATGTCGGGGTACTCTTGGCTGTGCTGTGATGGGGGTGCTGCTGCTTCAGGCCGTGTGTCGACCACCGCCTCGACGCCGGCGGACGGCGAGTGTCCGCAACCCCGGCGCCATCCACCTCGCCGCTCGGTTGCTTTGGTGGTGTATTGTTGGCGATGTGGTGTTGTGGTTTGCTTCGTCCCCGACGCCGGAAGGATGGTGCCGTAGGCGCAACCCCGGCGTCGACTACATCGCCTACTCCCTAAGTATTTCACTGTGAGTTATTTCCTCTCCATTACTCTATCTATGATTCCGCTTGTCATGAGTCTGTATCCGCTTGATGATCGAGTGCTCCCAGTTTGGATAATTAACTACCCTGGCATGAATGAATGACTCCTAAAACTTTGACAGTTCAGTTAACACTTGCTTACCCTTTTAGTGAGATATGCAAGATACAAGTATTATTGCTTGCAGATTGGTGCTTTGCTTGATGGCTTTATCATGAGCTTGTATGTATGTTTCTATTGCTTTTGTTGCAGTTGATTTCACTGAATCATGTGCATATATGATCTGATCATTTGATTCTATTTGTGGTGATAGGATGGATAATTACAGTCCTTGGACAGATCTGGTACTAGATAGTTAAACTGAGAAGGTCAGATGCTTTACTTGTTGGCTGGCTGACGAGCTTGTGTGCAAAGATTTACCTAAAACTGATAAGAACTGACATGTGCTTGATACTTGGCTGGGCCTGTGATGCATAGGCTGAGGCAACAATACTGGATAAGAACAGATACTAAAGTGTGGCTTATAATTTCTCTGTGATGAATTTGCATAGCATCTCTATGCAGATCTGAGAGAAATCCATCTCTCAATTCTCCTAGGTAAAAACCTAGTCGAAGGATAATTTTATGGAATGATTTTTATTCCTTTTGTTTTCCCCGCAGATTTGTATGCAACCTAAAGATAATATACCATGATCTATTAATGACAGTGATAAGCTTCTACCTGCTGATTTCTGTATCCTGATCTTGCTCTTGTAGCCTCTGAGATACCCTTGGCATGCTTGCTCCTACTACCTTCTTGATAGCTCCTAATGATTTATTTGTTGATCTTGGATTCTAGTTGATATGCATGTATTCTGCTAGAACCGATGATATTATGAGGTGGATTTGGCTAGATGAACTACTGATTGATTTGGCTGAAGTGTGTGTGCTCAAAAGCTGTTGATACTGCATTTGGCAATGAAAAGAACAAAGGGTGCGGCTGGAGAGGTGTGTATGTGCTAGCAAAACTGCTAGTACCACTACTGTACTATTTATACTGCTGGGCTGCTGTTTGTGGTGTTGACAACACATGTGTTTGCATGTGTGTGTAAGCTGCTTGTAATGACATCACCTGATAGTACAAGTTTCAATGTTGCCTCACTTTTCCCTTGTTGCAATCATACCACTACCCTTGCCTTATCCATGAAAATATCTCTCCCTGGGCTATCAGTTTCCCTTTGTTTACTGAACTAGTAACATGTGAGCTCAATCATTGTCTAATGGACCAAGTGTCTATGATTTAATTAGACCTTGCTTAATTAATATGTGGCTTGAGGATAATTGTATTCGGATCATATTGACTTTTCCATGTCAATCATGATTCATTTAATCAACTATGTGGCTTTTGAAGGATTCTAGCTAGATTAGAGGGATATGCAAATTGTTGCCTTGTTGCCTAAGAATGAATAGAATTATCTTATGGTTGCCTTACCATTCTCACGATGTGGGTCAGCTGCTGCCACTTGTCCTCGATGCCTACTTGTTGGATCGTTGCTCGATGATCAAATTGATCCGGATTGACCCAAACATACTTAGCTGATCCAAATGTTGCCTAAATCTGAATAAATCCCTCCAATCACCATTTGAGGACTAGGACAAGTTCCTAATTCTCATTAGCTAGTCTCCGATATTAAAAATGTCTCCCAAATATGGAGACAAACATTTTAACATTAACCCAATGTTATTTCTTCTTTGTTTTTGCTTTATTTTTCTTTTGCAGGAGAAGAATTAAGAAGATTGGGAGATATTTGGAAGATGAAGATTTAGTTTAGGATTTCCCCTTTATTACTTTTGTAATCCTCTATTTCTTTTCCAACATGTAATATTCGATAAATGTTGTAAATGAAATACTTATGTGAAATATTATTTATAATATTTGATTCTCATTTATATTTATATTTACCTTGTAATATATAATTGTTTAGAATTCAAATTCCAATTCAATTTATTATTTGAATTATGTCCTTCATATTTGAATTTGAATTCGAACTATTTCCCTCGAAAACATAATAAATCAACAAAGGTCATGTCGAAATTTATCACACTTGTGTGGATGACACACATCAATTCCATCGACACAAGAGAAACCTCGATCACTTTGTGTTTTAGATGAACGCGCGAAAATCCCCCGGATTTTCTATGCATGAATGCAATGCACACTCTCGTGTTCTCTCTTTTTCTTGCCTCTAAACCTGGGATATTACAGCCTCTCCCCCTTAAACTGAACTTCGTCCCGAAGTTCGAACGCTCTCATGTTTCAGAATGTGGAACGGACTTGAACAGATCACAATCCTTTCAAACTCCATGGTGATCCCATTAGATATAATTAGATATATCCCTTGTTCGGATCCTTCCTGTAGTCTTGTGATGTCGGGCACTGATACTTCCTTTAATTCTTGGATTTCTTCTAACATTCGAAACTTCTAGTCTTATTCTTCAAAGATCCTTGGATTAGGACAGCTTATTGGGCTAATAGACTTTACTAATGGTTGTGGTGATAGCTTCCTATCTGGGTACTTAAAACTTGGTTCTACCAGCTGCGGTGATCCAGCTGTGGTACCCAAAGCTTAATTCTAAAAGATTTATTTAAGGTAGGGTATTGTTTTCCCTTACTACTATAACGAAAGTAATGGTACTTAGTAAGGTATTTACCATAGGCATGGTCCTGGTGGTTTTATTCCTACGAATGGATTAGACTCATTTAGTCCATCCAATCATGGCTTCTAGTTCATACTAATTATCTTCCTTTTGGTTTCTGTAGGTTCCTTGAAAGGAATCTTTCTAATAGGTTTATGTTTTGGTATGGTCAAACCCTTCGGTCTTTTGTTTTCTTAGACTTTGATTGTCCTCCGACATCTTCTTCATCCAACTTCATTAGCTTAGACTTACTTGAGCTTTTCTGCTTCTGAGTAATTATCAATTACCCACTCAAGTTAAGGTATAACCCTTACTTCTTCGGGATATGAACCTCGGCTTCTGGTCTGACACCCCCCTGAGAGTACTTTGGTACGGATACATACCAACAACCTTATAAAAATAAGATTGGACTTCCTCTCAGTTCAGACCTTTTTCTTCGTTTATCATACTACAAATCTTATCTTAATGCTTCTTACTCCACCTTCCTCTCCCCCTTGGAGTTTACTAATGATCTTCAAACTTACTTTCTTCTAATCATTAAACTCCAAGGTTAGAAGATTAGTCTTGGTCTAGCTTATAGTTTGTACTTTTCTAGAGTCTCATGAAGAATTCTTTGCGGTGTATCCACACAATTGTGGATATCCATTGTAAATCCTTCGACTAAATGGTTACTAGCTACGAAATACCAGCTGCGGAATCCCATTTTCTTTTAGGTAAAGAAATATTCAGGCTGTGGGCTATTTGTTACCAGCTGCAGACTATCTAACACAAGATGTAACTTATTGGATACCAGCTGTGGCTATGTTATGGTTTTAGTCAATATCTACCTACCAGCTGTGGCTACTTACATAATTTTAGTTAAGATATACCTCACTTTACATTCTTTCTCTTCATGGTTATCCTATATCAGCTGCGGTCTTATTATACCAGCTACGACTTCCCTTGTCTATTTTCCTTCTTCCAAGATTTGTTTTGCAAGAAACCACTTGTTGATACTATGAAAATAGTATTGTAAGTGACTTCACTTGCATTCCCTTCTTTCATAATGAATATGGCTCCACTTCTACTGCTCCATATTCACTATTTTCTCACTTTCATGGTACTTCCATGTTGAAGTACTCCTTGGTTAAGGATAGAAGTGAGTTTTATTGGTCCTTCCTTTAGAATATTGTGGTTGCTTCCCACAATTTTACTTTCTTCTTCAAGTGAACCATCATCTTGTCTTCAAAATCTTCAGGATTCGTCACTTCCTTACACGAATACCTTGACCCTCTAGACCTATAACATCAAGTAGGAGATTGATATTGCAACATGCATTTGCATATCAAAGTCAAACTTTATGTATGGATCTAGTCACACTACAAGAAAAGTTGCCATGGCCGACGAAGTTGAAGTCGCGCCGTGGTTGCTGGTGTACCATGGCCGACGATTTTGGTCCCTCCGTGGTGCATGTCAAAACTTTTTTTTTCTCGTTTTTGAGTCCACCTAGCCCGACGAAAGCGGCCAAAACGTCGCGTATGGTGGCCCGGGAC
>NC_061509.1:3001246-3024539 GCF_022539505.1 Lolium rigidum | reverse complement strand
ATCAATGAAAATCCAATAAAATCCAAGAAAATCCAGCTTTGTGCTTATAATACACATCCTTATAGACCTGAATATAATAGTTGGGTAAGACATCCCTAAACATCAGGCTCAGATGTGTAGTATATACACCACATAAGATAGGTTTAGGTTGTGATACTTAGCACAAATACGTGAATTTCTACTATTTGTCTCAACATTTATCTTAATTGCACATTTGCAATGAGACAAACTTGAAACAAAATGGCTTGGGATAGTTGAAGTTAACCTAGTTTTCTTTGGAAGTACTAACAAAGTAGTATACCATATATATGTGCTATTGAGGACTACTTCCGGTAATACAATTAGTTCTAACATGTCTACTCTAAACACATGATTGTTTAGAATATACCACCTAACTCTAGGATTTCTCTATGTGATATGCTCTAAATAAGCCTTTTTTTTAAATTAAGTACTATGGTTCTAGAATACTTGGCACAGTTATTAGGATTTTAAGGCCTAAGCTTTCGAACTATTCCTTAAATCCTACTCCTCATCATACTCCCGTTGCCTCACTCATGATGTTCTACTCTATCACATCATGACTCTCAAGTGAATCATATATGATTACCAACTTTACCATGACAAGTAGACTTAAATACTCCTATCACTCTTCCTTACCTCCTATGATTGACTCATCATAGGTATATACTACCTCATATAACTTATCTCTTTTACTTGATGTTCGTCAATTGGCTTTTAAATGACTCTTACTAAACCATACTTGTATTGGTATACTTCTTCCAATAGGATATCTACCTTATGGTTGTATCCTCTCTTTGGACTACCATGTATTGTACACCAACTGTGGCCTACTACCACCCATTATCTTAAGCTCCAATGGTGTTCTATTTGTTTGGAATGAAGCAAGATAACTAACTAACTTTACTTAAGAAATTAGATAAGCAAGATTGACTCAAGTGTGTCAGGATTATTCTCAAGTGAATACCCATCTCAAGTCAAACGAATGGTTGGTTTAGCATAGTTGACTTAGCATAGTTGTCTTAACAGAGTTGTACTAGCTAAGATACCTCCTATAGACACTACCCAACCTATAGGTCTCTTTTAAAGGGTTTTAATCCTAGGGTCAAAGCATTTGCTCTGATACCAGCTGTGGTGACCCAGCGTACCACTGCATGGTGTAGTACACAAGTCGTTGACATAACACAAGTGAAATACTGTTCCACTCATATTACATCACTCAGAGTGGTACAACGGAAACATATGCGAGTCCAAGGTATGTCTATAGAAGTACACACGAACTGTTTACATAAGATCAACACAACCTCCTACTTTACGAGTGAGGTAAAACTTCAAATAAAGCTCCAGAAGAACGACTCGTAGTCTATCTTATTGCTAACTCAGGTTCAAGAGCTACTTGGCTTGCTATAGAAATCTAGCTACTTAGGTGCTAGGATTAGGGAAAGGTTCCCTTCTATTACTAGTCTAGGTTTCCATTATAACCGATGCGAAGTTGACTCCATTGACTTCTTTGATTGGATTCTTCATCTTGTTGCAGTTGACTCCTTTGTCTTCGAGTTCCACGGTAGTTTCTCCTTCGGTGCCTTGATCTAAGAAGGGGGTTCAAATGGGATAGAATGAGTACGAGCGTACTCGGCAAGTTCATATTAGGAAATATGTGTATCATGCACTAGCTACAGCCATAGACCAGAAAGTCATAGGCCAATGCAAGTTTTCATAAACATTTCTTCAAAAGGTTTATTTTATTTCTGAAAACTATGCCCGTCAGTCTTCACAGGTTGACTAGAACTTCACGGAGTTCCTTTCCTGCCGCGTTCGCAGTTCCCTTCCCGGAACAGGGAGTGACAGTCACAATTCAGTATCCTCTGCAGAGGTGCGTTACTTTTCCCATAAGAGACCTTATCCTTGTTGCCAACCAGGCGATATCTTTCCCGTCCACACTTCCTTGGTGTGAGGCCAGGTGTAAGATCCAAGTCCACACCGCCTTCTCCGCGACTGCAAACCCACCCTTTTGTCCACCCGTACACCCCCAGTAGACTTCTCCCGATAATACGGCTTTACTCACGGTGCACTTTGGACAATCCATCATAGATCGTAGAGCCCGACATCACACACGGATGGGGATTTAAAAGTCTATCCCAACCTACGGCAGTGCCTCCAACACCCCGCGGCTCTACCAATCCGTTGGCGTGCAGAAGGGAAAAGATACAGGTGACTTCCCGCAGCCATTATAGATCTTATGGTCAACGCGATTTGTACGGCGCTAGAATCACTGGACGGCATTGGTACTTAGTCCTAGATGAGTAGTACCCATGCAATGGAACCTCCACCATATCAACACATACCATGGGTCCATTGCCCACCACATAGTCATATTCATAATTGTAAAATAATACTTTGCTTTTCAATGCATGATTGATAAGTATAGTACTTTGCATATAGTTTGATACAAATAATCAAATGACATGAGCAAGCGATGAACTTGCCTTTCTTGATTGCAAGATTATGCAGGCAAAAGCTTCGATACGTGAGAACTCCAAATGCTGAAATACCATCATCGTCCGGTAAGGACAATGTTTAAAGAACTAGCAAAGATGCTATAATGCATAGTATGAGATGCAATCGTCCCGAGCGTAATCTAACCTCGATGATTTAGGATGGATGAGTTGTAAAGATTTCTTTAGGGTTGGTTGCACTTTTAGAATGGTTCTCAACCAAGGTTCTTATTAGGGTTTGGTTATATTAGCATCATAACCAAGTGATATAAGATATCATAACAATCATACACATAAAGAATAGTGGTGGAATAATATGTAAAGAACAGGTGTCAATTTTAAGTTCTACAGAACAGGGTTGATGATTACTTATACTATACTTCAAAAGAATAACTTTTGAAGAACATGTTAATTAAGAAATAATGAGTATTTCAAAGAAGGATTAGACTTCTAAGGTTTGATTGACATTTGTACTTCAAAAGAATAACTTTTGAAGAACAGGTTAAATAAGAACAAGAACTACTATAATTAGGGGCTATGAATTCTAGGGTTTACTTATTAGATTCATTTAGTTCTCTAATAGGAACTAGTTGGGTTCTTAAACAGAATTGATCTATATGTAGCAAGTATTAGCAGGTTTATTACTATGGTTGATTATGGGTAACATATTAAAGAATGATGGTTAAAGTGTTGCTATAAGTTAAGGTTTACTATGGCTTCACATTTGTTTCACTAAGTAATGCTTAAGGGCTTCTAAACTAGATGGTTTATCACTTCCTGAATAGGGTTCAGTGGAATAGGAACATGTGATGTGTATTACTACACAAGATATTGGTACTAGGATTGATCTCCATGGTTCTTCTAGGGTTTGATGGTTTAGAAGGATTCCAATGGTGTGGTATTTAGGATTGGTGATCAATGGTGCTAACATATTATCAAGCTAGGGTTTGCTCCTAAGTGACACTAGTGGATCTCATAGGTTTAATTAGAAAGCAGAGACATGAAATAATGATCACATGTGAATTGGTTTTATTTTAGTAGATTACAAACATGGATTCATTTGTTGTTAATTCGGGTTCTATGAGTATAGGTGAAATTCATATAATTATATGAGATAAACAACTAGGGTTTTTTTAGAGTTGGTTCTAATATGGGAGGATCCCATAAAATAATGGGACCAAAGTTCTTACTTATATTAGAACTAGGTTTCTAATTTGTGATACAATTCTTAAATAAGAATTTGTAATAGGTTTGAAATCATTAATAACTTTGAAATAGAAATAATAATGAGTTTAACATTATATTATTTTTAAAAGACTTTAATAAAATATGATAAATACTATTAGGGTTTAGGATTTTAATTAATAGTTGAAGTATTTATCAATTAGGATTTTCATATGATTAAACATAATCATCAAGAAATATTTGTTGTTTTATATGGCATCTTAAGGTGAAGTAATATTTAATATTTTCTTCATGTGAAGAATTGAAACAAGAATTTATCTACTTAGTTTTTAGGTTTTAATAGTTTAAGATTTAAAATTTGGTCTTCTAAAATTTTAGAAGAAATTCATATTGTTGTTCTTTTAAACTTTAAGTATCTGTTTTTTATTTTATTTATAGAGGTCATTTTATGATACTCAATTCTATTTATTGTTTTCTTTTTATTTTCTTAAATGTTTAAAAGGTTTTTCTTTTCTAAAAAAAAATTTGACCCAATGGTTTGTTGGGTTGGCCCAATGGCCTGGCCAACCAGGCCTGGCCCAAAGGCCCGAGTCGGTTGGGTCTAACCCAACCCGACCCCCACTCTCTCGCTCACCCCTCTCACACGCACACACACGACCCCCCTCCTCTCTATCTCTCTCGTGACCACCAAGCTCCTGCGGCGTCGCCGCCCGCCTCCGGCTGTTCTCGGCCGTCTCCGGCGCCGGCGAGAGGGTTTTTGCTCCGCCCTGAGGTGATCTACCACTCCACCTCGACGATTTAATTCCCGTGGCTTCTCCCGTTCGCCCCCAAACCTGAAACCCTAGTTCCCCCCATGCGATTCCGGCCACCGCTGTCTTTCGCCGCCGCCGCTCCCCGGCGTGGCTCCGCTCACTTGCTCTAGACCGCCTCCTCTGCTGGCTCTGCCCTCTGCGCCGCCGCTAGGCCCCGGTTGAGCCCTAGGGTTCGCCGGCGCTGCACCATGGCTCCTACATCTCCGTCTGGTTCCCTGCGGCATACACGCCCCCCTCCCTGAATTCTTGGTCGGATGGTGGCGTGGGCTCCTGGTGCGGGAGATTGTGGTGATGACAGTGGTGATGTCGGGGTACTCTTGGTTGTGCTGTGATGGGGGTGCTGCTGCTTCAGGCCGTGTGTCGACCACCGCCTCGACGCCGGCGGACGGCAGTGTCTGCAACCCCGGCGCCATCCACCTGCCGCTCGGTTGCTTTGGTGGTGTATTGTTGGCGATGTGGTGTTGTGGTTTGCTTCGTCCCCGACGCCGGAAGGATGGTGCCGTAGGCGCAACCCCGGCGTCGACTACATCGCCTACTCCCTAAGTATTTCACTATGAGTTATTTCCTCTCCATTACTCTATCTATGATTCCGCTGTCATGAGTTGTATCTGCTTGATGATCCAGTGCTCCCAGTTTGGATAATTATTTATCCTGGCATGAATGAATGACTCCTAAAACTTTGACAGTTCAGTTAACACTTGCTTACCCTTTTAGTGAGATATGCAAGATACAAGTTTGCAGATTGGTGCTTTGCTTGATGGCTTTATCATGAGCTTGTATGTATGTTTCTATTGCTTTTGTTGCAGTTGATTTCACTGAAGAACAGATACTAAAGTGTGGCTTATAATTTATCTGTGATGAATTTGCATAGCATTTCTATGCAGATCTGAGAGAAATCCATCTCTCAATTCTCCTAGGTAAAAACCTAGTCAAAGGATAATTTGATGGAATGATTTTTATTCATTTTGTTTTCCCCGCAGATTTGTATGCAACCTAAAGATAATATACCATGATCTATTAATGACAGTGATAAGCTTCTACTGTCGCTTTACGTATCCTGATCTTGCTCTTGTAGCCTCTGAGATACCCTTGGCATGCTTGCTCCTACTACCTTCTTGATAGCTCCTAATGATTTATTTGTTGATCTTGGATTCTAGTTGATATGCATGTATTCTGCTAGAACCGATGATATTATGAGGTGGATTTGGCTAGATGAACTACTGATTGATTTGGCTGAAGTGTGTGTGCTCAAAAGCTGTTGATACTGCATTTGGCAATGAAAAGAACAAAGGGTGCGGCTGGAGAGGTGTGTATGTGCTAGCAAAACTGCTAGTACCACTACTGTACTATTTATACTGCTGGGCTGCTGTTTGTGGTGTTGACAACACATGTGTTTGCATGTGTGTGTAAGCTGCTTGTCTGCTTGTAATGACATCACCTGATAGTACAAGTTTCAATGTTGCCTCACTTTTCCCTTGTTGCAATCATACCACTACCCTTGCCTTATCCATGAAAATATCTCTCCCTGGGCTATCAGTTTCCCTTTGTTTACTGAACTAGTAACATGTGAGCTCAATCATTGTCTAATGGACCAAGTGTCTATGATTTAATTAGATCTTGCTTAATTAATATGTGGCTTGAGGATAATTGTATTCGGATCATATTGACTTTTCCATGTCAATCATGATTCATTTAATCAACTATGTGGCTTTTGAAGGATTCTAGCTAGATTAGAGGGATATGAAAATTGTTGCCTTGTTGCCTAAGAATGAATAAAATTATCTTATGGTTGCCTTACCATTCTCTGATGTGGATCAGCTGCTGCCACTTGTTCCTGATGTCTACTTGTTGACTGTTGCCTGATGATCAAATTGATCCAGATTGACCCAAACATACTTAGCTGATCCAAATGTTGCCTAAATCTGAATAAATCCCTCTAATCACCATTTGAGGACTAGGACAAGTTCCTAATTCTCATTAGCTAGTCTCCGATATTAAAAATGTCTCCCAAATATGGAGACAAACATTTTAACATTAACCCAATGTTATTTCTTCTTTGTTTTTGCTTTATTTTTCTTTTGCAGGAGAAGAATTAAGAAGATTGGGAGATATTTGGAAGATGAAGATTTAGTTTAGGATTTCCCCTTTATTACTTTTGTAATCTTCTATTTCTTTTCCAACATGTAATATTCGATAAATGTTGTAAATGAAATACTTATGTGAAATATTATTTATAATATTTGATTCTCATTTATATTTATATTTACCTTGTAATATATAGTTGTTTAGAATTCAAATTCTAATTCAATTTATTATTTGAATTATGTCCTTCATATTTGAATTTGAATTCGAACTATTTCCCTCGAAAACATAATAAATCAACAAAGGTCATGTCGAAATTTATCACACTTGTGTGGATGACACACATCAATTCCATCGACACAAGAGAAACCTCGATCACTTTGTGTTTTAGATGAACGCGCGAAAATCCCCCGGATTTTCTATGCATGAATGCAATGCACACTCTCGTGTTCTCTCTTTTTCTTGCCTCTAAACCTGGGATATTACACTGTGTCCAATGGTGACCGCCTCCACTGCCATGGGGTGGTCCAGCACGTACCCCTCACCATCGGCGACGAGCACTTCATCATCACGTGCGCCGGCATCGACTTGGGCTGCTTCGACTTCATCCTTGGCGTCGACTTTCTGCGGACGCTCGGTCCCATCCTTTGGGACTTCGACGCCCTGACGATGACGTTCTAGCTCCAGGGTTGCCACATCCGCTGGGAGGTCCTCGGGGGCGCCGCCCCCGCACCTCGGTTTCAGCTCGTCTTCGGGGACGACGACGCCGAGCACCCCCTCCTGACACACCTCCTACAGCAGCACGGAGACATCTTTGAGGAGCCGCAGGCCTTGCCGCCCCCACGCGCGTGTGACCACCGTATCCACCTCCTGCCGGGGTCGGCGCCAGTGGCGGTTCGATCGTACCGCTACCCACAGCTGCAGAAGGACGAGCTGGAGCGTCAGTGCGCGCTCATGCTTGCCGCGGGCATCATCAGGATCTCCATGTCCCCGTTCTCAGCACCGGTGCTGCTTGTGCGCAAGTCCGATGGCACGTGGCGCTTCTGCATCGACTACCGCGCCCTCAACGCCCTCACGCTCAAGGACAAGTTCCCGATCCCGGTGGTCGACGAGCTGTTCGACGAGCTCCACGGGGCGCGGTTCTTCACCAAGCTCGACCTCCGATCGGGCTATCATCAGGTGCGCATGCACCTGGAGGAGATCGCCAAGACGGCGTTCCGGACACATCATGGCCACTTCGAGTTCGCGGTGATGCCCTTCGGCCTCACCAACGCGCCCGCGACCTTTCAGGCCCTAATGAACGACGTCCTCCGTCCATACTTACGCCGTTTTGTGCTGGTTTTTTTTTTTGATGACATATTGGTCTACAACGCACCATGGGCGGAGCACCTGCAGCATATCGCCATCGTCTTCAATGAGCTTCGAGCGCATCGACTTCACCTTAAGCGCTCGAAGTGCTCGTTTGTGATGACCTCTGTGGCCTACCTCGGTCACGTCATCTCCGCCGACGGGGTGGCGATGGATGTGGACAAGGTGGCGGCCGTCGCCGCCTGGCCGATGCCGCACTCCCCGCGCGCCCTACGCGGGTTCCTGGGCCTCGCTGGATACTACAAGAAGTTCATCCAGGAGTTTGGCCTCATCGCCTCGCCACTCACGCGCCTGCTGCGGCGCGATGCCTTCGCTTGGGACGACGAGGCTACCGCTGCCTTCGAGGCCCTCAAGGGGGCCCCGTCCTCCAGATGCCGAACTTCGACAGGCCGTTCATCGTCGACTGCGATGCCTTGGGAGCGGGGTTCGGTGCCGTCCTTCACCAGGGCGACGGGCCGCTCGCCTACTTCAGCCGCCCGTTTGCTGCACACCACCTCAAGCTCGCGGCGTACGAGCAGGAACTCATTGGCTTGGTACAGGCGATGCGCCACTGCCGACCCTACCTATGGGGGCGCTCGTTCCGCATACGCACGGACCACTACAGCCTTAAGTTCCTCTTGGACCAGCGGCTGTCGACGGTGCCACCAGTGGATCAGCAAGCTCTTCGGATTCGACTTCACGGTGGAGTACCGTCCTGGGCGCCTCAACACCATGGCCGACACCTTGTCTCGCCGCGACGCCGACCCGGACACTGCCGAGGGCGCCTCGGAGGAGCGCCTGCTATGCATCCGCCCAGGACTCTCCTTCGCCCTCTTCGACCGCGTCTGACAGGCGACCGCGACCGCGACTGTGCTGGATGCCCAGCTTCTGCGGCAGCGGCTTGACGCGGGCGAGTTGGACGACCCATGGCGCTTCATCGACGGTCTCCTCCTCCATGGGCGCCGGGTGTTCGTGCCCGACCACGACGACCTCCGTCACCAGGTGTTGTTGCTGGCGCATTCCGCGGGTCATGAGGGTGTCCAAAAGACACTCCACCGCCTCCGCGTCGACTTCTACGTCCCTGGCGATCAGGCCATGGTCCAGGACTGGGTGCGTTCGTTTGAGACGTGCCAGCGCAACAAGACGGAGATTTTGCGCCCAGCTGGCGTTTTGCAGCCGCTCGATGTACCGGCGCAGGTGTGGGCCGACATCTCCATGGACTTCATCCATGGCCTCCCTAAGGTGGGTGGCAAGTCCGTCATCCTCACGGTGGTCGACCGCTTCTCCAAGTACGCCCACTTCATCGCGCTCGGCCATCCCTACACGGCCTCGTCGGTGGCCTGCGCCTTCTTCGACGACATCGTCCGCCTACACGGGTTTCCCTCGTCCATCGTCTGTGATCGGGATCCGGTGTTCACGGGGCACGTGTGGCGGCATCTCTTCTGCATGGCGGGGGTCCAACTCCGGTTCAGCACGGTGTTCCACCCCCAGACGGACGGCCAGTCCGAGGTGGTCAATAAGGTGATCGCAATGTATTTGCGCTATGTTACAGGTGATCGCCCTCGCGCTTGGGTGGATTGTCTTGCGTGGGTGGAGTATTGCTACAACACCTCATACCACTCCGCCCTGCGCGCCATGCCATTCGAGGTGGTCTACGGCAGGCCACCTCCGCCCATTCTGCCGGTGGACCCGGCGACGGCACGGACGGAGGCAGCTGGTGAGCTCCTCCGCACCCGCGACGAGATGCTAGCCGAGGTGCAGCAGCGTCTTGTCCAGGCTCAGCAGGTCGCCAAGCACTACTATGACGGCCGCCACCGCGAGGTGGAGTGTGGTGGGTGACTGGGTGTGGTTGCGTCTGCTACACCGCTCTCACCAGTCCCTAGATCCGCGGGCGAAGCGCAAGCTTGGTCCGCGCTATATGGGGCCCTTCGTCATCTTGGAGCGGATTGGGACCTTGGCATACCGCCTTCAGTTGCCTGATGGGGCGCGCATTCACGACGTCTTCCACGTGGGGCTGCTGAAGCCCTACCGCGGCGCGCCGCCGGACACCACTCCACCACTTCCACCGACGGCAGAGGGCCATTTGCTTCCCAGCCCGGCCAAGGTGCTACGCGCCCAGCTACGTCGTGATGTTTGGCACTTGTTGGTGAAGTGGGAGGGCCTTCCGGCTGAGGAGGCGACTTGGGAACCATGTGATGCGTTCCAGCAACATTATCCAGACTACCAGCTCGAGGATGAGCTGTTTGCGCAGGCGGGGAGAGATGTTATGACCGGTTTGGTCTACCGCCGGAGGGGGCCCACTGGCCAGGCTTAGTTAGGGGCTTAGCCCAATTAGCAGATTAGGGGCTTAGCCCATCAGCAGATTTCTCTTATATAAGCGAGTTGTAATCGACCAGAACAATCAACCAATAAACATATCTTTATTGCCGACTCCTCAAGGAGTCGGACACCTAACCCTAGCCACTGCCTCTGCCCTGCGCCGCCGCCTCCTTCAAGCCGCGCGACGGCGCCCTGCCGCCGGCGCCCCCGCCTCCGCACGCACACCGCCCCTTCCTTCCCCTATAATCTCCGCCCTAAACTGGGTAGACTAGCTGGTTATACCAACTACACGCAATTCTACTCATATTGTCAGGCCTCTAGATGATTTATATAACAGAGAAACTTGTAAAACATGCTTGAATCGCGCTAATATTATTTTCTTCAGCAAGTTGTAGCTGTTCTGTGCATAGATATTAATTTCAAACAATGGTCAGAAATGCATTATGTCTTTCCTTTATTTTCCTACGGACATCACATTTGGTTTCAAGCGGATGCTATAGTGTATGCGTTAAGAAAGAATGCTCGTAGTAATTATTCTCATTGACACGTAAAAAAATTCGAATTGATTACCATATCCTTACAATGGAGAAAATTTTTAGAAGCTGCAAGCTGTTTTTCATGGTGGGATTTTTCAGATGTTGCCAGTATGACATTTTTTCATTGCCTCTTGTAAGACATTTTTTCCACTTCATGTACCTGTCATATGATATTCCATTACCTCTTGTAAGACATTTTTTCCACTTCCAAGCAGTAAGTTGTATATATTTACTGTTTGGATCCTTGCATGTACCTAGGCAAAGCCACCAAAAAATCCAAGGCTGTGCAGGTTCTGTAACTTGTATGTATTTGGCCACGAGTACAAAAATTGCCCCGGGAGGCTTGCTTCGGCTTCTTCCGAACAAGATGGAAGAGACGATTCCCACTAACACTTGTTAAGTTATGTTGTGTTAATACCTGCCTGATAGGATCTGATGAGATAGTCTGCTTCTGTCCTGGCGTCAAGAAAATTAAAATGCATTTTGTTGCTTCTAGTGACGATATCGCGGCTAACGATCTATAATGCCAGCTTTAGTTAGGAACGGATTTGCTGCAGAACATGAAGATGTATGAACTTGACCTGTTCAGTCTTCTCCATTACTATGTATAAGTGCTACTGTATCTTTTAAGCAACTACTGACAATCAAGGAATATTATTAATATGTGGGGGATCAATTGATTTTTTTCGCTCAATATCATGGCATTAATGTTATCCCTGGCAATTGATTGAGCCGCCGCCTCCTCCTCATCCTAACCTAGCCGCCGCCTCCTCCTCTCCCGCCCCCCTCCCGGGCGGCGGCGGAGGATCTACCCGCCCCGCTCCGAGCAGCCGCCCCCGGATCGCCGCACCTCAGCCGTCGCTGCTGCCGGCCTCGGCCCGGCCCCGGCCTTGGCCTTGGCCCCGGCTTCGGCCCCGGCCCGGCCATAGCCCTAGCCCCGGCCTCGGCCACGGCGGCGGTGGCGGTGCCCCTTCCGCCGAACGACGAGGGGGAGGAGAGGGTTTCCACGGTGGCGTTCCATGGGAGGTGATGAAGCGCCGGTGGAGGAAGCCGGGCGGCACGGCTACTTGGCCGGGGCCTGCTGCTCTCCGTCGGTAGCCATGGAGGATTCGGTGGAGCGGTGGTGGCCTCCGCCCCCGGTGACGGTTCAGCGGTGGTACGCATGATCCGCGCCGTCGTCTTCTTCCCTGGTGATCCGACAGGAGGATTGGCGGCGTAGGGGCTGCTGGTCTTGCTTTGTTTTTGGTGGCGGTCCTCGGGTTTCTCGCAAGCGAAGATGAAGACCTACCGGAGGTCAGTTTGCTTTGATCTGGCTGGAGAGATGAGTTCCGGAAAGCTCCGCCGGCGAATGGAACAGTGCATATTTTGCCTGCAGTTTGCTGGATCGGGTGGTATTCGGTAGCGCGCACCCATGTTTTTATTCCGGCCGTTTGGTTCCGGAGGGAGCGCCACGAAGCTATATTCTGTGTTGACATCAGGTGACTTTTTGGTCCATGGTGAAGTCAGAAGAAGGAATATCATGAAGGTCGGATTGGTGAACTGACTAAAGGAGGTTCGAGTCAACGTGATGCTGAGGGATCTGCTTGGCGTTCCGGGCTTGCAACAGTGGTATGCATGTGGGGGCGGCAGCACAGGGGAAGTTCAGAGTCTTACCTCTCAGGGTGAAAACCCAAGGTCTGGCCTTAACTGGTTGTGCCTGGCAATGTTCTTGTTGGAGGCATTGTTTTGAGAGTGGGGACTATCTTCAGGGAGAAATCCTAAGACCTTTGGTCGGGCGACGACGGCGCTGGTGCACTGTTTCCTTCTTGGAGGCGTCGCTTTTGGAGAGTCTGTACTTCTGGTGTTGTCACGGTGGTGGTTGTGGGTCTAAAATGCTGTAGCGGGACTTTTTTTCTTAGTTTTCTTTACTCTTTTTTGGCTGTGTGCATTCGTACTGCCATTAGGGTGGGGCGTTGTTGCAGAAGGCTGGATGTAATTGGTATCTTTTCATATTAATATATTCCCTTTATCGAAAAAATCGTGGAATTAATGGGACTCATTGTTGTTAATTTCCTGTGTGATATGGTGTAACAACATATCAGATAGACTAAACAAATATTTAGTCGCTAGGTTATATATGGACACTCAACTTTTCAATCCAGCAAATAATTATCTTCTCTTAAATTCAAATCTATCTAGGGAAATGAAAAATAGCACCAGTTGTTGCCTGTTCATAACTTCATATCCTCCCGCATACAAAAATGGTGAGACCAAATCATACAAACCTAAAGTTTTATCTGGGCCGATAAATACAGGTATGGTTTTCGATTCGTACTTCCAAAATGAACTTCTATGAAACATCGTTGCTTTAAGATGAGGACAATGTAGCTTAAAGACGAAACTTTCTTTGAAACTCTAGGAACGAAGCACCAAACAGCTCCGGTAAATAAACATTCCCCCGTTCTGATGAGCTACATTATAGTGCTAAAGTAGTTAGAGCAACATCAAAACCAGTAAGCCAAAAAAATGGGCATTGCGATCAAACTCCGTGGACTAGGACTTAATTTGAAGGGTCGAGGACGTGGCCTGCAAACATAATTGCACCGGACCTATTCTCGATGACAAAGAATGCAAATGGATGGTTGGCAACGAAATCGACGGGCCTTGGCCGGCGCTTACAACCTGCACCCCGTAAGAAGCCTCCGGTGACGGCCACTACCTTGGTACCTTTCTCATTCACCTCGATTACAGCCTTGTGGACGATTTGCTCGAGCGCCAGCGTCCTGCCGTCTTCGTCCTCTTCCACCATGTCGGACAGGTCGGCCTCCCCCTGCTTGAAAGCCAGCTCCAAACCCATGTCCCGGAGAACACCGGTGACAGGCCTGGAGAATTCAATCTTGAACTTGGGAAGACGGAAGGCGCGCACCACGACGTCGGTCCTGGGCTGGTGCCTGCTTACGAAACCAGGGGTGCGCGCTATGTCGGAGATGAGTCCAGGAAGGCCGTCGCGCGCGTCCGGGAGGAAGACGCACATTGAGTACGACGGTGACTCTCTACTCACTTCACCCCTCCCGTAGTGGAGCTCGAGCACCTTGAATCCTGGGTGGCAGGCTATGTACCGGCGCATCCGGGTTCGCATGAACGGCACCTTCCTGGTGCTGCCGTCGAGAAGATAGAACTTGCCATCTTTGGTGTACTTCTTGTTGAAAGGCACGTCCCACTTACCCTTGAAGTATATGGCGTTGGCAAGTATGAGATCCGTCTGTTTTGACACAGAGCTCGGATCAAGGATTGAATCAATGAGGTTGTTTGTGGCTGCTGCGACCCATTTGTTGATTCGCTTCCCTGATTTCTTCGGCTGCATGGAGAATAAAAGATAGTATATATTAGTACTCTCTATTTTGAGAAAGACCAAACTATTGAACATAGGGTTTTACAAAACCCTGACCGGATAAACAATAGCAACTTTTGAAATAATTTCGAAGAACCCAAATGATACGACTAGTCCATGTAATAGTGTTTCGGGCAGTCAGGTGTCACTGGCCAGGTACATGTGGCAAAGGTTTGGCTAGTTTCTCCTTTTTCTGCAGACCGAATTGACTTGAACCAAACTGTTCGAATTTTCCACCTTATAATAAATTTATGTCAAATTTAGTTCAAATACTAAAACCTTTTTAAAAACACCTAAGAAATTACAGTACTTCGTTCCGTTACTGGACTTTGATTAAGCTACTGTATTTTTATGATTTGTTTGGAAACTTCAAATTTTATTGAATATTGATCAAAAGTCACAAAACGTCTAATCAGGTGGGCGAAATGTGATGCAAGTTTTCTAGTTTACTCACGACATGTAATCTGAAATAGTAGTGGAACTTTTGTAGATCCTTTTTTTTTTAAATTGAACAAATTTTGGTCGAGGGTAATAAAAAATGGGCAGAACCTCAAAAGGGCTAAACGAAATGAGCTCGAAATTTTCCAGTTTAAGCACTACAAGTGGTTTTAAAATTTTAATTGCTGGATTTTTTTTAGAAAAAAACAAATTTATTTAAACTTTTAAACTGATTTTGGCCAAAAGTTTAAATGTGAATAATTCCAAACGGTTTGGTTCAAGTCCGACCCATTTAGTACGAAAATATCCAAAGAGAGAACCGCATCCTATACAAAAGAAACCTAACCAATGGGGTTTGGGTTGTCATAAATGGTGTCAAATCGACAAAATCACAGAATAAAATTCTATGAAACAATTAACCCCAAAAGTTGGTTTTTTTTTTGGAAAACATCACTTAGTCATGGTTTGTAATAGTTGTGATTTTGTGAAAAGTTCTTTTGAAATTATATATCAAGGATGTCTCTAGTTTTCAGTCGATCAGGAATTAACTTAATTCTAGCTAGGTTAGATGAAACCACCTAGGTACATGTGTAATTCATGTGTAACCGGGAAAAAATGACATCATACACTTATATGTAATAAATTCTCATATGCAAGAATCACAATGAAAATCTAATGGTAGAAATAGTTGATTTAGAACTAATTTAATTACCGGGCAATCTAGAACTAACAAACTTAAAGAAAAGATAACTCTAGATTCTGCTAATTTACTAATTGCTTCGGTGACAATAGAAGTCCTACGTAAAATAAGAATCGGCAAAATGCTGGATAAATATTGTTTGACCATTATCTTCTACTCCTACATTCTTATATACAAGTTGCTAGAAGTCGGAGATAACATGATACGAGCTACTGTAACTTCTTCAATCTTTTTGAAGCCTAGATAAATATTGTCAAGAACCATAATGATATTATTATTTACCTTGAAAACCTAGATAATTTTTCCCATATTACTAGTAGCCGGACCTAGAAGTGTTAGGTATAAGTTTTATCGACAGAAATAATCAAATAATGCATGCATATTCTACGCAACGCTAATGATAGATATACACCGGACAGAAATAATCAAATAATGCATGCATAGTCAAATAGGGCGGATACACCTTTCTGTGGAAGTCGACGGCGCGCATCTCCGCCTTGTATGACTCGGCGGCGGCGGCGCGGTAGGTGGGCCTGAGCTCCCTCGTCTTATCGTGCCACAGGCCGCACGCGAACATAACGGACGGCCCGCCCGCCGGCGACCGGTCGACAAGGGCCCGCTCCGCCAGCCCTCGGACGAACTCGGCAAGGCCGTCCCGCGACGGCGCGCCGAGGACCTCGAGCAGCTCGTCGAGTGTTCGCCCACGGGCTCCGGCGGCCGCCAGGGCGAGCGCGGCGTAGATGGACAGCGGCGAAAAGACTAAGTTTTTGCCGTTTCCTGCTGCTGCGGCGTCGGCCGCGAGCCGCTCCGTGAGACGGAAGGCGAGAGCCTCCAGGCCGGCGGAACTCGCCTTAGCTTCTTCCATCTCGACTTGCGGCTCGATCTATCGTCCTTCGGGGGTTTGGGAATTTTGTGATTCTCGGGCTATCATGTTGTGCATGCACAGAGTATGACACTGCCGGACTCCTAAAAGGCTACGTCGCCGCGCCGCCATGTGTTATGTTTCCTTTTAGCCGGACTCTTGGAGGACTTCACGTATTTATTTTCATGTGCTTCACTACGACCACGAGCCCGCATCATATTTATCGATCTCCTTGCTTAGCTTATGTCTCAGTCACGTGTTTATGCTTTTGATTTTGTTTCTGCTTGAAGATTCATGTTCACTTTTGTTTGTATTTTGTTCAGACCCACATTAAAACACACTAAAGTAATTTAACTGAGACATAATTTAAATCTAAGTCGACCGAGCCTTAGAGACACCCAGAAAGAAAAAAAAACCAGCCCTGGAAATAAAGCCGGAGGTGGTGCACCAGTAATGCTACACCTACGCGCAGATATCTTACGGAATCACGTACGGACACAACGTGGAGCAGTGCAATTGGAGCAAAGAAGGTTGGCAGTTGAGGAAAAAACGCGAGCACGAATCTGAGATTCACACGTCTGCGCGTAACATCCTTTCCGTAAGAAGTTGTCCGTAGGTTCAGCATGATGCCGAAACAGCTAGTACATGTATGAATCAAGTGGCCTACATGCCGAGGTGGGAACTGGTAACAGATAATCTGAATTATGCTACATTGGCATTGGAAAAACTAAAAATCATCAAGGTAATATCCGTATTCGGATGAACGTGAAAATAGATATGATAAATATGCAGATTTATTTTACTAAAAGAAACATAAATATGCTATCGCATTTTGAATGAAACGTGGATATGAAAATGGATATATCTCTGCATCTGAATAAAATTATGTTTACCTGTTTTAGTAATTATATCCCAATATGCCAATTATTCAACCAAAAGTACTAACAAAGTGGTCAAATGTATTTTTTCTATGAGTGAACTTGAAACTATTGTGTATTATATTATTGTATAGTTGACTCACCATAACATATGAGCCTATTATTTCATTATTCGTATTTGTGCCGAATGGAGAAAACATCCGTCCTGCATCCGTATTCGACTAACATCCACTCCATATTTATATTCGACAACATCTGTATTTATATTTGTATTTATTTTGAAAATATGAAAACATATATGGGAAGGGCACTATCCGATCCGCATCTGATCCTTTTCCACCCCTAAGTGTCCCCTCCCGCTGCCGGTGGCATATCTGGGGTGTGGGGGGGGGTGGGGGGGGGAGGCTCCATGAATTTGTGCATCAGTTCGCCCTTGGCCCTCTAATCTCGCATGTGCAACATAAAATCGTGTTTAATTTGCATTTAACGGATGCCTCCACATCTTTGCTTAGAACACATTCAAAGCTTTATAATCACAGTTTTGATGTGATGCATGTGACTTGTGTGGATGTTACCGTTTCATATTTCCGCCATGTGTCGTGCCCCCAACTGGTGCAAGAGAGCGAGGATGTGGCCTATCGTGGATAGGCTGCAAGGCTCCCCTGTGGGGGTGAGATAATTAATTACTCCTTTGGATTACTGTTCTACTCGTAATCTTACTTTTTCCGGGTCTCTCTCAAACCCCCTTCTTGTTTCTGATCTCCTCCGTAGCTTCCCTGGGCCTGACTGGAGCTTCTCCTACCGGCGTTGCCGTGCATCGAGAGCGAAGGAATGTTGTCGCCTATAGGATTAGTTATAGTATTTGCTTAGAGATTACCTATATGGAGTTTGAGGGGTAGGATGGTGGATCTCGGCGACTGGATCCACTACATCGTAGGTCTCCGCTTCCTCCCGTCTTTGCTTAGAGATTAGAAACCGGCTCTAATAATAGGACCGTGTGAGGCGGTTATAATAATGCGCCCGTTGCAAACAAAAAATTATAGAAGCGGGGGCAAGTATCTACCGACTCTACAATTTTTAGAGACGGGTTGGAAAACGTACCCGTGTGAAGCTATTTTGAAACCGTGTCTAGGAGGAACTAGACACTTTTTGATATAGTAGAAGCGGGACTTGGCGTGACAATTCCGAAATTCGTCCCTGACAGGAATCGAACTCCGGTCGTTAGGGTGCGCCACTGCGACCCCAACCACTGGGCTAAGCTATTTTGGAGAGCCGGTTTATATCATAAATAGGGTAACCGGCTTAACCCGCCGTATCTAAGTAGCGAGTTTGTACTAGTGTCTCTCTTATTTTTCTTACCAACTGCACCAAATCCTCTCTCTACGTGTGTGGCACTGGTCGCCTCCGCCGCGTCACTCCTCTCCCCAGCCAGCTGGCCCATGCCTAGGAGGTCGTCTCCTTCCTCAAGCGCGTGTGGAGGGGCGGGATCCCGAGTTTGAGGTCTCGCTTCGCGTGCGCCCTGATACGTCCAAAACGTATCTACTTTCCCGAACACTTTTGCTATTGATTGGCCTCTAATTTGTGTATTTTGGATGCAACTAACACGGACTAATGTTGTTTTCAGCAGAATTGCTCTGGTGTCTCGTTTTTGTGCAGAAATCCAACTTTCGGGAAAAACCTCGGAATTTATGCAGAAGGCCCTATTTTCCCAGGAAACTAACGGAGCCAGAAGGGCAATTGAAGTGGAGGCCCGAGGGCCCCACACCATAGGGCGGCGCGGCCCAGGGGGGGCCCGCGCGGCCCTGTGGTGTGGCCCCCTCGGCCGGCCTCCGACGCCCTCCTTCGGACTACTTATTCGCCTCGACCTAAAAACGCCAGGAGAGAAGTCGAAGTCGCCAGAAACCCTCCAGAACGCCGCCACATCGCGAAACTCCGTCGCGGGAGCCAGAAGTCTCCGTTCTGGCACTCCGCCGGGACGGGGAATTGGAGGAGATCATCACCGCCATCACCGCCAACGCCTCTACATCAACCAGCCATGTTTCCCCATCCATGTGTGAGTAATTCCCCGCTGTAGGCCGAAGGGGATGGTAGGGATTGGATGAGATTGGTCATGTAATAGCATAAGATTGTTAGGGCATAGTGCCTAGTGTCCGTAATTGGTACTTTGATGATATTGTTGCAACTTGTTATGCTTAATGCTTGTCACTAGGGCCCGAGTGCCATGATCTCAGATCTGAACATGTTATTGTTTCATCATGATATTCATTGTTTATGGTCTTACCTATAAGTTGTATACACATGTCGCTGTCCGGAACCGATGGCCCCGAAGTGACGAAATCGGGACAACCGGAGGGAATGGTAGTGATGTGAGGATCACATGTGTTCACGGAGTGTTAATGCTTTGCTCCGGTACTCTATTAAAAGGAGTACCTTAATATCCAGATAGTTTCCCTTGAGGCCCGGCTGCCACCGGCTGGTAGGACAAAAGATGTTGTGCAAGTTTCTCATTGCGAGCACGCACGACTATAATTGGAACACATGCCTATTGATTGATTAGTACTTGGACACCGTTTTATTATTATCTGCAAATGCCACTGCTATGATTGTTACATGAGTTTCTCTCATCCATGCAACGCCCGTCATCCGTCCCCGTGCCTACGGTATTTTAATCCTGCTGTTTACTATAATTACTACTGCTGTCTTTGTTACTCTGCTTCGCTGTTATTTCACTACTTGCTATTGCTATAAAGCTGTTACTATCGATAAACTCTTGCGAGCAAGTCCGTTTCCAGTGCAGCTGAATTGACAACTCCGTTGTTAAGGCTTCCAAGTGTTCTTTGTCTCCCCTTGTGTCGAATCAATAAATTGGGTAATACTTCCCTCGAAGACCCGTTGCGATCCCCTATACTTGTGGGTCATCAAGACTATTTTTACGGCGCCGTTGCCGGGGAGCATAGCTTTATTTGGAAGTTCACTTGGATTAATATTGTTCGCTGCAAATTCTCCATCATGGGTAAACCTCGCGATACTAAGATCGCCATATTACCATCCACTACAAGAAAAGGTACAATTATGAGTACCTCCGCTACACTTGATTCACCATCTGTGATTGATAAACTTGTTTCACCGCCACATGCTTCGCATGCGGGTACATCTGCTGAATCTGAACACTCTCATAATATTGATAATGTTTCTGCTTGTGCTTGATGATAGTGGTTCATTGGGATCTTTTCTAGATGCTACAATTGCTAAATCTAGACAAATTGAAAATACTGAAACTCCTAATGCTACTACACCTGTTAGTTCACCTGAACTTGATTATTTTAATGATGATCTTGAGGAAGATTATGTGGAGCTTGATGATGATTTTATTGAAAAATGCAATGCTACTACTGATGCAAGAAAAATTAAAAAGTTGCTTGCGAACACACTGCATTAGATATAAGCTGTCTCCCGATCCTAAATTTGCCACATCTCCTATAAACATTAGGGATAAAGATTATGATTTTTCTCTTGATCTATCTCATATAGCTATTGTTGAGAAAACACCTTTTTGTGGTACTTGAAAAAGAAAGTGCTTGTTGAACACATGACTGAGTTATCTACTTTGAGTAGCTTGTTTTCTGATGATGTTAAGAAGCGTACTTACTTTGTTGCTAAAATATTTCCATTCTCATTGAAGGATTACGCTAAAACTTGGTATAATAATTTGCCACCTAATTCTATTAAAAGTCCGAAAGAATTGCTTGATGTTTTCTTCCGCAAATATTTTTCTCTGCTAGTGCTCAACATGCTTGCTTTGCGGAGAGTTTATAATTTTGATCGGGGAGATGAGGAGAAATTGCACGAGGCTTGGGCGAGATTTTGCTCTCTTATTAGAGCTTTGCCCGACCATGATTTAGAAAAGCATGATTTACTTGATATATTTTATAGTGGACTAACCATTGAGTCTAGGGCATACCTGGATAGTTGTGCTTGGTTGTGTTTTCGGGAAAAGAACTCCGGACGACGCTGAAGAATTATTGGCTAAAATAGGCCGGAATTATGATGATTGGAATACGCCTGAACCAACTCCAACGCCAATAGTGAAGAAGAGGGGTTTAATTAAATTGAATGATGAAGATATGAGGGAAGCCAAGAAGTCTCTCAAGGAGAAAGGTATTAAATCTGAAGATGTGAAGAATCTACCTCCTATAGAAGATATATGTGAGATAATTCCCCCTTCATCCATGATTGAGGTAAATTCCCTTCAACGCTTTACTAGGGAAGATATTCCAGTATTCAAAACCTCTCGCGCAATGCTTAGATGAGTTTGATAATTATATTGTTAAGCAAGAAAATTTTAATATGAGAGTAGAGAATCATTTAATGGAAAATCCTCAAGCTATTAGTCAATTGCATGATATTGTGGAGAGAACCTCCAATGATGTTAAGATGCTTGTCAAACATTTTCAAATGATTCGGACTCAAATTGATCAACTCACTAAAGTGCAAAATGACTTGTTAGGGAATAATTCTAAAGAGAAACATGCTTATGAAGTAACAACTAGAGGTGGTGTCTCTACCCAGGATCCTCTATATCCTGAAGGGCATCCCAAAAGAATTGAACAAGATTCTCAACGCATTGAACCTAGTCCTCATTCTAAGAAGAAAAAGAAAAAAGAAACATAAAAATGTTGTAGAATCCTCTGAACCTGTTAATGATCCTAATAGTGGTAATGAACATGATAATGATAAAGATAATGATAAGAATGATACTCCTGATAAAGAAGAGGTTGAAGAAGAACCTGAAAAGCATGCTAAAAATAAAAAGTATACTAAAGAAGATTTTATTACCGAGAAACATGGTAATGAAAGAGAACCTTGGGTGCAAAAGCCAATGCCTTTTCCTGCTAAGAAACTAAAATCAAAGGAAGAAGAACACTATAATAAATTCTGCGATTGGATGAAACCTTTATTCTTGCAAATCCCTTTAATCGATGCTATTAAATTGCCTCCTTATTCAAAGTATATGAAAGATATTGTTACTAACAAAAGGAAAATCCCCAATGAGGAAATTTCCACTATGCTTGCTAATTACTCTTTCAATGGCAAAATTCCAAAGAAGTTAGGCGACCCAGGTATACCTACTATTCCTTGTTCTATTAAGAATAATTATGTTAAAAGCTGCTCTATGTGACTTGGGAGCCGGTGTTAGTGTTATGCCTTTTTCTCTTTATAAGAGACTTTACTTAGATAAGTTGATACCTACTGATATATCTTTGCAAATGGCTGATAAATCTACTGCTATTCCTGTTGGTATATGTGAGAATGTCCCTGTTCAAGTTACTACTAATCGCTTGATATTAACTGATTTTGTTGTATTGGAAATCCTCGAAGATGATAATATGTCTATTATTCTTGGGAGACCTTTTCTTAACACCGCAGGGGCTGTTATTGATTGCAACAAAGGAAAGGTTACTTTCAATGTTGATGATAGGGAACATACCGTTTATTTCCCCAAGAGAATTGAGAAAGCGTGTGGAGTTAATACTATTTCTAATGTGAGAACTATCAAAGTGGGAACCATCGATTGTCCTATATATGAGCCTAAAGAAGAATATCAAACTCTTGTTATTGGATCCATATCAATACAATTCAAGGTAACATGATTGATTTGAGGTTTATTTCTTCATATGCTATGTAAAATTTATTTGGTGGCAAGACTTCATCAACCTTGTTAACAAATACCTTTTTTTATATGCATAGAGGAGGTAAACAACATATCTTTCTTCCTCCACTTGCTCTAGTTGCTGTAGCACTTTTAATTTGTAAAGTTCTTTGGTTATTTGAAGATTTCTAAATTTTTCCTGGCCAGTAATAATAAACTAAATACCCAGAAATGTGCGTTTTTCAAAGTTTTCAAAAATTCACAAAAATTATACCGTTGGTCCTATTTTTCGACGAGGCACCTGGGAGCACCAGAGGATGACCTGTGGGGCACCAGAGGGCGCCACACCACAGGCCGGCGCGGCCAAGGAGGTGGGCGCGCCACCATGTGGTGTGGGCTCCCTCTGCCCCACTTTGTCATCTCTTTCTCCCAGCACCTTCTCTCTCCCGAAAAAACTCGTACCAAGTTCATCTCTCTCGCGTTTTTGCTCCAGAGCTCCGGATTTCTCGATCTCTTTGCTCAGCCCGGATTTCCGTCCGAAATTTGGCACATTTGCTCTTCGGTATGTGACTCCTCCACCCATCTAAACAATGCATGTAAC
>NC_061509.1:2977324-3001146 GCF_022539505.1 Lolium rigidum | reverse complement strand
CAACTTGTAAGATATAATTTACATAACTCATATGCTTTATTACTACCGTTGACAAAATTGTTTCATGTTTTCAAAATAAAAGCTCTAGCACAAATATAGCAATCGATGCTTTCCTCTTTGAAGGACCATTCTTTTTTACTTTTATGTTGAGTCAGCTTCACCTATCTCTCTCCACCTCAAGAAGCAAACACTTGTGTGAACTATGCATTGATTCCTACATACTTGCATATTGCACTTGTTATATTACTCTATGTTGACAATTATCTATGAGATATACATGTTACAAGTTGAAAGCAACCGCTGAAACTTAATCTTCCTTTGTGTTGCTTCAATACCTTTACTTTGATTTATTGCTTTATGAGTTAACTCTTATGCAAGACTTATTGATGCTTGTCTTGAAGTACTATTCATGAAAAGTCTTTGCTTTATGATTCACTTGTTTACTCATGTCATTACCATTGATTTGATCGCTGCATTCATTACATATGCTTACAATAGTATGATCAAGTTTATGATGGCATGTCACTCCGTAAATTATCTTTGTTATCGTTTACTCCGCTCGGGACGAGCAGAACTAAGCTCGGGGATGCTGATACGTCTCCGACGTATCGATAATTTCTTATGTTCCATGCCACATTATTGATGTTATCTACATGTTTTATGCACACTTTATGTCATATTCGTGCATTTTCTGGAACTAACCTATTAACAAGATGCCGAAGTTCCAGTTTCTGTTTTCTGCTGTTTTTGGTTTCGTAAATCCTAGTAACGAAATATTCTCGGAATCGGACGAAATCAACGCCTGTGTTCCTATTTTTCCCGAACCATCCGGAACACCCGAGAGCCGCCGGAGGGAAGCCCCGGGGGCCCCACACCACACCCCGGCGCGGCCATAGGGGGCGCGCCGCCCTATGGTGTGGTGGCCCCGTGCCCCTCCGAGGCTGCCCTTCCGCCTATTTAAAGCCTCCGTCACGAAAACCCTATTAAAAAGGACGAAACCCACAGAAACCTTCCAGAGCCGCCGCCATCGCGAAGCCAAGATCTGGGGGACAGGAGTCTCTGTTCCGGCACCCTGTCGGAGCGGGGAAGTGCCCCCGGAAGGCTTCTCCATCGACACCGCTGCCATCTCCACCACCATCTTCATCACCGCTGCTGCTCCCATGAGGAGGGAGTAGTTCTCCATCGACGCTCGGGGCTGTACCGGTAGCTATGTGGTTCATCTCTCTCCTATGTACTTCAATACAATAATCTCATGAGCTGCCTTACATGATTGAGATTCATATGATGATGCTTGTAATCTAGATGTCACTATGTTAGTCAAGTGAGTTTTACTTATGTGATCTCCGGAGACTCCTTGTCCCACGTGTGTAAAGGTGACGAAGTGTGTGCACCGTGTGGGTCTCTTAGGCTATATTTCACGTAATACTTACTCACTGTTATGAATGGCGTAGTGAAGTGCTTATTTATATTCTTTATGATTGCAATGTGTTTTGTATCACAATTTATCTATGTGCTACTCTAGCAATGTTATTAAAGTAGTTTTATTCCTCCTGCACTGTGTAATGGTGACAGTGTGTGCATCCGTGTTAGTACTTGGCGTATGCTATGATCATGATCTCTTGTAGATTGTGAAGTTAACTATTGCTATGATAGTATTGATGTGATCTATTCCTCCTACATAGTGTGAAGGTGACAGTGTGCATGCTGTGTTAGTACTTGGTTTAGTCGTGTTGATCTTTCTTGCACTCTAAGGTTATTTAAATATGAACATTGAATTGTGGAGCTTGTTAACTCCGGCATTGAGGGTTCGTGTAATCCTACGCAATGTGTTCATCATCCAACAAAAGAGTGTAGAGTATGCATTTATCTATTCTGTTATGTGATCAAAGTTGAGAGTGTCCACTAGTGAAAGTCTAATCCCTAGGCCTTGTTCCTAAATACTGCTATCTCTACTTGTTTACTGTTTTACTGCGTTACTACTGCCGCGTTACTACTGCTACCATATTACCACCATCAACTACACACCGTTGCTACTGCTCATACTTATTTATACCACCTGTATTTCACTATCTCTTCGCCGAACTAGTGCACCTATTAGGTGTGTTGGGGACACAAGAGACTTCTTGCTTTGTGGTTGCAGGGTTGCATGAGAGGGATATCTTTGACCTCTTCCTCCCTGAGTTCGATAAACCTTGGGTGATCCACTTAAGGGAAACTTGCTGCTGTTCTACAAACCTCTGCTCTTGGAGGCCCAACACTGTCTACAAGAATAGAAGCTCCCGTAGACATCAACATGTTTCTCAAGCATGGGAGAGAATGAAATCTTTGGTAAAGAATTGCCCAACCCATGGACTGACTACTTGGATGATCATCCAAACCTTCTATGCAGGACTAAATTTTTCTTCGCGGAATTTATTGGATTCAACTGCTGAAGGTACCTTTATGTCCATCACTTTGGGGGCGGCTACAAAGCTTCTTGATGATATGATGATAAATTACTCTGAATGGCACACGGAAAGAGCTCCACAAGGTAAGAAGGTAAATTATGTTGAAGAAACCTCCTCCTTGAGTGATAAGATTGATGTGATTATGTCTATGCTTGTGAATGGTACATCTAATGTTGATCCAAATAATGTTCCTTTAGCTTCATTGGTTGCTCAAGAAGAAAATGTTGATGTGAATTTCATTAAAAATAATAATTTCAACAACAATGCTTATCGGAACAATTCTAGTAATAACTATAGGCCATATCCTTCTGCTAATGGTAATGATTATGGTAATTCTTATGGGAATTCTTACAAAAATAATAGGAGTGTACCCCCTGGTCTTGAAGCTATGCTTAAAGAATTTATTAGTACACAAACTGCTTTTAACAAATCTGTTGAGGAAAAGCTTGATAAAATTGATATTCTTGCTTCTAGAGTTGATAGACTTGTCTCTGATGTTAATCTTTTAAAATTGAAATTTATGCCTAATAAGGATATTGATAATAAGATTACTACTACAGCAAATGCCATCCAAGTTAAAATTAATGAGAATATAAGATTAATGGCTGAATTGCGTGCTAGGTGGGATAGAGAAGAAAATGAAAAACTAGCTAAGGAGAATAATGTAGCTAAAGTTTGGACTATTACCACCACAAGTAATGTTGATTACTCACATGTTGCTGCACCTCCTACTATTAATGGTAAAATAATTGGTGTTGGCAATGTTTCTACTCGTAATGCAAAGCCTACAAAACTGCTAAAAACTGCTAAAACTGCTGAAACTGCCTGTGATAAAACTGCTAATTTTTTTTCTAATATTGGGGATGATGATCCCATTGCCTTAGATTATAATGGTTTGGATTTTGATGATTGCCATATCTCTGAAGTTATAAAGTTCTTGCAAAAACTTGCTAAGAGTCCTAATGCTAGTGCTATAAACTTGGCTTTCATAAAACATATTATAAATGCTCTCATAAAAGCTAGAGAAGAGAAACTAGAGCGTGAAGCTTCTATTCCTAGAAAGCTAGAGGATGGTTGGGAGCCCATAATTAAGATGAAGTTCAATAACTTTGATTGTAATGCTTTATGTGATCTTGGTGCAAGTATTTCTGTTATTCCTAAGAAAGTCTATGATATGCTTGACTTGCCAACATTGAAAAATTGTTATTTGGATGTTAATCTCGCTGATAATGCTAAAAAGAAACCTTTGGGGAGAGTTGATAATGTTCATATTATGGTTAACAATAACCTTGTCCCCGTTGATTTTGTTGTCTTGGATATTGAATGCAATGCATCTTGCCCCATTATATTGGGAAGACCTTTTCTTCGAACCGTTGTTGCTACTATTGATATGAAGGAAGGTAATATTAAATATCAATTTCCTCTCAAGAAAGGTATGGAACACTTCCCTAGAAAAAGAATGAAGTTACCTTATGATTCTATTATTAGAGCAAATTATGATGTTGATGCTTCATCTCTTGATAATACTTGATTTACACTTTCTGCGCCTAGCTGAAAGGCGTTAAAGAAAAGCGCTTATGGGAGACAACCCATGTTTTTACTACAGTACATTTATTTTATATTTGAGTCTTGGAAGTTTTTTACTACTGTAGAAACCTCTCCTTATCTTAGTTTTATGTCTTGTTGTGCCAAGTAAAGTCGTCGATAGTAAGGTTCATACTAGATTTGGATTACTGCGCAGAAACAGATTTCTTTGCTATCATGAATCTGGGCCTAATTCTCTGTAGGTAGCTCAGAAAAATATGTAAATTTACGTGCGTGATCCTCAGATATGTACGCAACTTTCATTCAATTTGAGCATTTTCATTTGAGCAAGTCTGGTGCCATTTTAAAATTCGTCTTTACGAACTGTTCTGTTTTGACAGATTCTGACTTTTATTTCGCATTGCCTCTTTTGCTATGTTGGATGAATTTCTTTGATCCATTAATGTCCAGTAGCTTTATGCAATGTCCAGAACTGTTAAGAATGATTATGTCACCTCTGAACATGTTAATTTTTATTGTGCACTAACCCTCTAATGAGTTGTTTCGAGTTTGGTGTGGAGGAAGTTTTCAAGGATCAAGAGAGGAGTATGATGCAATATGATCAAGGAGAGTGAAAGCTCTAAGCTTGGGGATGCCCGGTGGTTCACCCCCGCATATTCTAAGAAGACTCAACCGTCTAAGCTTGGGGATGCCCAAGGCATCCCCTTCTTCATCGACAACATTATCGAGTTCCTCCCCTGAAACTATATTTTTATTCCATCACATCTTATGTGCTTTGCTTGGAGCGTCTGTGTGCTTTTGTTTGTGTTTTTGTTTGAATAAATACTTGTGTGGGAGAGAGACACGCTCCGCTGGTTCATATGAACACATGTGTTCTTAACTTTTAATGTTCATGGCGAAGGTTGAAACTGCTTCGTTAATTGTTATATGGTTGGAAACGGGAAATGCTACATGTAGTAATTGATAAAATGTCTTGGATAATGTGATACTTAGCAATTGTTGTGCTCATGTTTAAGCTCTTGCATCATATACTTTGCACCCATTAATGAAGAAATACGAAGACCTTGCTAAAATTTGGTTTGCATATTTGGTCTCTCTAAAGTCTAGATAATTTCTAGTATTGAGTTTTGAACAACAAGGAAGACGGTGTAGAGTCTTATAATGTTTACAATATGTCTTTTATGTGAGTTTTGCTGTACCGGTTCATCCTTGTGTTTGTTTCAAATAACCTTGCGAGCCTAAGCCTTGTATCGAGAGGGAATACTTCTCATGCATCCAAAATCCTTGAGCCAACCACTATGCCATTTGTGTCCACCATACATACCTACTACATGGTATTTCTCCGTCATTCCAAAGTAAATTGCTTGAGTGCTATCTTTAAAATTTCCATCATTCGCCTTTACAATATATAGCTCATGGGACAAATAGCTTAAAAACTATTGTGGTATTGAATATGTACGCATGCACTTTATCTCTTATTAAGTTGCTTGTTGTGCGATAACCATGCTTCTGGGGACGCCATCAACTACTCTTTGTTGAATATCATGTGAGTTGCTATGCATGTCCGTCTTGTCTGAAGTAAGAGAGATCTACCACTTTATTGGTTAGAGCATGCATATTGTTAGAGAAGAACATTGGGCCGCTAACTAAAGCCATGAATCATGGTGGAAGTTTCAGTTTTGGACATATATCCTCAATCTCATATGAGAACACTAATTGTTGCCACATGCTTATGCATTAAAGAGGAGTCCATTATCTCGTTGTCCATGTTGTCCCGGTATGGATGTCTAAGTTGAGAATAATCAAAAGCGAGAAATCCAAAATGCGAGCTTTCTCCTTAGACCTTTGTACAGGCGGCATAGAGGTACCCCTTTGTGACACTTGGTTGAAACATATGCTATGCAATGATAATCAGTGTTAACCCAAGCTAATTAGGACAAGGTGCGAGCACTATTAGTATACTATGCATGAGGCTTGCAACTTGTAAGATATAATTTACATAATACATGTGCTTTATTACTACCGTTGACAAAATTGTTTCATGTTTTCAAAACCAAAGCTCTAGCACAAATATAGCAATCGATGCTTTCCTCTTTGAAGGACCATTCTTTTACTTTTATGTTGAGTCAGTTCACCTATCTCTCTCCACCTCAAGAAGCAAACACTTGTGTGAACTGTGCATTGATTCCTACATACTTGCATATTGCACTTGTTATATTACTTTGCATTGACAACTATCCATGAGATATACATGTTATAAGTTGAAAGCAACCGCTGAAACTTAATCTTCCTTTGTGTTGCTTCAATACCTTTACTATGAATTTATTGCTTTATGAGTTAACTCTTATGCAAGACTTATTGATGCTTGTCTTGAAAGTACTGTTAATGAAAAGTCTTTGCTTTATGATTCAGTTGTTTACTCATGTCATTACCATTGTTTTGATCGCTGCATTCATTACATATGCTTACAATAGTATGATCAAGTTTATGATGGCATGTCACTCCGTAAATTATCTTTGTTATCGCTTACTCGCTCGGGACGAGCAGGAACTAAGCTTGGGGATGCCGATACGTCTCCGACGTATCGATAATTTCTTATGTTCCATGCCACATTATTGATGATATCTACATGTTTTATACACATTATATGTCATTATTATGCGTTTCCGGAACTAACCTATTGACGAGATGCCGAAGGGCCGGCTCTCGTTTTCTCGCTGTTTTGGTTCCAGAAATCCTAGTAAGGAAATATTCTCGGAATCGGACGAAATCAAGGCCCAGCATCCTATTTTTCCACGAAGCTTCCAGAACAACCGAGAGCCACGATACGGAAAACCTTACTGAGACGCCGCCGCCGCCAATCCCATCTCGGGGGATTCTGGAGATCACCTCCGGCACCCTACCGGAGAGGGGAATCATCTCCCGGAGGACTCTTCATCGCCATGATCGCCTCCGGAGTGATGAGTGAGTAGTTCACCCCTGGACTATGGGTCCATAGCAGTAGCTAGATGGTTGTCTTCTCCTCATGTGCTTCATTGTTGGATCTTGTGAGCTGCCTAACATGATCAAGATCATCTATCTCGTAATGCTATATGTTGTGTTTGTCGGGATCCGATGGATAGAGAATACTATGTTATGTTAATTATCAAGTTATTACCTATGTGTTGTTTATGATCTTGCATGCTCTCCGTTATTAGTAGAGGCTCGGCCAAGTTTTTGCTCTTAACTCCAAGAGGGAGTATTTATGCTCGATAGTGGGTTCATGCCTCCATTAAATCTGGGACAGTGACAGAAAGTTCTAAGGTTGTGGATGTGTTGTTGCCACTAGGGATAAAACATTGATGCTATGTCTAAGGATGTAGTTATTGATTACATTACGCACCATACTTAATGCAATTGTCTGTTGTTTTGCAACTTAATACCGGAAGGGGTTCGGATGATAACCTGAAGGTGTACTTTTTAGGCATAGATGCATGCTGGATAGCGGTCTATGTACTTTGTCGTAATGCCCAATTAAATCTCACTATATTCATCATATCATGTATGTGCATTGTTATGCCCTCTCTATTTGTCAATTGCCCGACTGTAATTTGTTCACCCAACATGCTATTTATCTTATGGGAGAGACACCTCTAGTGAACTATGGACCCCGGTCCTATTCTTTACATCGCATGCAATCTACTGCAATACTTGTTTTACTTTTTTCTGCAAACAATCATCTTCCACACAATACGGTTAATCCTTTGTTACAGCAAGCCGGTGAGATTGACAACCTCACTGTTTCGTTGGGGCAAAGTACTTTGGTTGTGTTGTGCAGGTTCCACATTGGCGCCGGAATCCCTGGTGTTGCGCCGCATTACATTCCGCCACCATCAACCTTCAACGTGCTTCTTGGCTCCTCCTGGTTCGATAAACCTTGGTTTCTTTCTGAGGGAAAACTTGCTACTGTCTGCATCACACCTTCCTCTTGGGGTTCCCAACGGACGTGTGTCAACTGCACGCATCAATACCTTGTCACCAGACCCCCTCCGAGGCTGCCCTTCCACCTACTTAAAGCCTCCGTCGCGAAAACCCTACCACGTTCGACGAAACCAGAGAAAACCTTCCAGAGCCGCCGCCATCGCGAAGCCAAGATCTGGGGGACAGGAGTCTCTGTTCCGGCACGCCGCCGGGACGGGGAAGTGCCCCCGGAAGGCTTCTCCATCGACACCACCGCCATCTTCATCAACACAGCTGTCTCCCATGAGGAGGGAGTAGTTCTCCATCGAGGCTCGGGGCTGTACCGGTAGCTATGTGGTTAATCTCTCTCCTATGTGCTTCAAGACAATAATCTCATGAGCTGCCTTACATGATTGAGATTCATATGATGATGCTTGTAATCTAGATGTTATTATGCTAGTCAAGTGGGTTTTACTTATGTGATCTCCGGAGACTCCTTGTCCCACGTGTGTAAATGTGACAAGTGTGTGCACCGTGTGGGTCTCTTAGGCTATATTTCACGAATACTTATTCACTGTTATGAATGGCATAGTGAAGTGCTTATTTATATCTCTTTATGATTGCAATGTGTTTTGTATCACAATATATCTGTGTGCTACTCTAGTGATGTTATTAAAGTAGTTTATTCCTCCTGCACGGTGTAATGGTGGCAGTGTGTGCATCGTGTAGTACTTGGCGTAGGCTATGATTGTGATCTCTTGTAGATTATGAAGTTAACTATTGCTATGATAGTAGTGATGTGATCTATTCCTCCTTTCGTAGTGTGAAGGTGACAAGTGTGCATGCTATGTTAGTACTTGGTTTGGTTATGTTGATCCGTTATGCATTCTAAGGTTATTTAAATATGAACATTGAATATTGTGGAGCTTGTTAACTCCGGCATTGAGGGTTCGTGTAATCCTACACAGCTAGTGGTGTTCATCATCCAACAAGAGGGTGTAGAGTCTAGCATCTATCTATTTATTCTGTTATATGATCAATGTTGAGAGTGTCCACTAGTGAAAGTATGATCCCTAGGCCTTGTTCCTAAATACTGCTATCGCTGTTTGTTTACTCGTTTTACTCGCATCTATACTTCCCGCAATATTACCACCATCAACAACACACCAGTCCTGGACAGCAAAACACTTTTTCCGGTGCCGTTGTTACCGCTCGCATTTATTCATACCACCTGTATTTCACTATCTCTTCGCCGAACTAGTGCACCTATTAGGTGTGTTGGGGACACAAGAGACTTCTTGCTTTGTGGTTGCAGGGTTGCATGAGAGGGATATCTTTGACCTCTTCCTCCCGTAGTTCGATAAACCTTGGGTGATTCACTTAAGGGAAACTTGCTGCTGTTCTACAAACTTCTGCTCTTGGAGGCCCAACACTGTCTACAAGAATAGAAGCACCCGTAGACATCAGTGGGCCAGACAAAACGTCCGCTAGACGCGAGCGGACAGTTTCCGCGTCCGCAGAGACGCCAAGTCACTGCCAGGTTTGTGTATCCGTGGACGGCCCGGTCACTTTGCGTCGCCCCGCTGGAGGTGGTGACAGACGAATTTCCGGTCACGGCAGACGAAAACGGTCGCTCAACGACCGTTTGCGCCGCGCCGCTGGAGATGCCGTAAACCTTGAAGCGAGAGCAGTCTTGTCAGTGAGAAAATTGGTATTCCCGGCCAGGATTGTCTTTTTCCCTATGAGCCAAATAGGTTTAGGGTTGAATTTAGACTCGGGTTGCGAAGTTTGCGGTACCAACGACAGGGATTTAAAGTTCAGGGTCGAGTGCACCGTCTAGCAGCTACTCCCTCCGTTCGTGAATAAGTATACTATTTCTTCTTTTGGAAGTCAAACATTTTCAAATTTGATCAAACTTCTACACAAAAATAGCAACATATCTGACATCAAACTATCATATTATTGAGCTACATGTGAAGATGAATCTAGCGATACTACTAATTTAGTGTGATAAAATTTTCTTTCTTCTAAGGGGAGTTGGTTAAAATTAATATGCTTTAACTTAAAACATGTACTAACCTACACTTATCTGAGGATTGAGGGAATAGTTGCTTAAACAAATAAGTCCGTACAGAAAATGCCAGCGTGTTCACGCGCGGTACAGTCTGCAATCACGATCACTACTATGTATTTCTAGCCTTCATTTTCGTGCAAACTTTTCTTCAGCTACCGCAGGGATGCTCGCGCAGATACAATAGTATTTCATGAATTCAGCTTGCCATGATTCTGTCTCCGAGAGTAGGATATATACTTTTGATTTTTGAAGCATGTCTTCCTGGGTCCTAGCCGCCTGCCATAGTTGGCAGTATCCAGCTAAGCTTCAAGAGTATTGGCGCTTAACTAAGATCACTGATAAGACCGTTTAGCGCTGGTCTTTTCCGTACCACGCCATGACATGATGTACCCGCCGGAGTGCCTAGTCGTCGTCGTGAAGGCGACGCACCAGGCAGCTTACGAAGCTTCCCGCCCCCCGGTAAGTCATTTTCACGGCCGTACCAAGGGTGAGCTCAACGTTCAAGCAGTGCACGTCTTCTTTCCCGGCGAAAGGCACGTCGACCTACTACCAAATTAGGAGGCGGCGCAAGAAGCTACAAAACCCATCTAGGTTCGTCCTCCTCGCCGGTGATACCGCTGGTCCGCTCCACTTCCGGAGGCCTTGGGGCTTTGGAAGTGTGGTGGATCACGGTCCCTCGCCGGCGGGGAGTTTTCGTCCTTAATTTAGTTTGCTTTTCAGTCTCTTTTTTAGGATGGTGAGGCGGCGGCTACATCCTGAAGTCAGAATAAGGTCCTCCCCGCCCTATCCTCGCTCCGGTGGTGCATCTAGCGCTGACGGAGGGCGCGTGGAGTTGTGTGCCCGTCGGATCTCCTGGTATCCGGTCGGTTTTCGTGTTAGTTGGTGTGGTTTCATGTCAGTCTCTTCCGATCTATGGTTGTCATTATTGGCGATGGTTACTGCTCTGGTGTGCTGGTCCTTTGGGACCTTAGCACGACGACTTCCGTCCTGTTTACTACAACAAGCTCTACTACGACAAGCTTTGCCTGACTCCGGTGATAGAGGGGCGAGGACAGCGGCACGCCTTCGGCTCGTGCTAGTGTCTGTAGTCGTCGCTAGGTGGTCCGAGTACCAATTTATAATTTCTTTTACTTTTTGAGCTATTTGTACTACTGTTGATGATTATTAATAGATCGGTGGATTTCTCGCAAAAAAAAAAGACCTACTACCAAATTAAGCGTCAACAGGGATAGCAATAACCTACTGCTGGTACATCGTCACTATATTTTCCTGCGCCGTACGCATCGTTTCAAACGCATGCATGCAGGAATGGCTAAATTTACTTGTCAGTCAAACAGGAAACGTACGTATTGCTTCCAGAAAGATCGACTGCTTGGACGGTCGAGCGAGAGCGATGTGCATACGTGTCTTCTCCCTGCGTACTGCCTAGTGCAGCTGCACTTGTCAATGGCTACAACGAAATATATGTACCGTCATGACTAAACCAGCGGTACGTACGTGCACGTTATGGACGGTAGCATGCACCGTCTTCAGCAAACCGCGTTGGAAACGGCAAGGCGGGCCGGCCGGGCCGGTCCCAAATGTCTATGTATTGTTGCTTTTTTTGTCCTAAAACATATTATTGAGGTTGATAAATCTTGAACGAGGTATATTTTTCCGATGCATATTACTTGATGCTAAAATAAACTAAAACATACTATGGAGTAATTTTTTTTGATTCCGTTTAGTAAAACATACTATGTAGTAAAAAAATTGACTCCATTTTTTTCAGAAAAATACCAGGCATACTTCGCTGACACCTGAGTTTTTTAATTAATGGATGGTTTAAAACCACATTTTGTCTTTTCACGTAGGCCTCATGACAATTTGATTTTACGTGAAAAGATTGCGAGTGGGAAGGAGGACCAGGCAAAGGCTAGCCTAGGTGGACACAGGGCTGGGTGGACATCACAAACTCAGAGTGACAGGTCCGTGCCGTACTTGTGGGAAACTTCCGAGTTATCGTTGACATGCATTGCAGATCAGCAACTAGACGCGTATCCTGCATGCCCATGCGAGGTCGTACCACCAAAGATACCTGCATCAGTGCATGCACACGGTTCAGCAAAGATATACGCGCTGGTTTTGTTTGCTCTCACATACGCGTACTCCCTCCATCCTCAAATAAGTAGACATCTAGCCTTTAAAATTTGTCCACAAATGAGTATACTCCTATCTTCCCAATGCAATTTAATTGCTTCTCTCTCATCGCACAGAAATCAAAGTAATATTGAGCACATATTCTTCTAGCTTTTTGCATGCAATTAGCTTATTGGAGGTGAAAGATTTAAAGAGAATAGATGCATGTTCCCAATGTACTTTTCACTCCACCTCATAATTTATCTTGAAATTCCGCAGGTACACTTATTTGTGGACGGAGGGAGTACCTTGCGGGCTTTCTTGCCTTAATGGTTGTGTAGCTAGTTGCTACTCCCTCGGGGATTATTCAGTGAGGAGATAATTACATTGAAAATATACAAATTAACATCTCTCTTATCTTTAATTCTATCACCTCCAATAAGCTAAGTGCATGTAGAAAATAAAAATAACATGTGATTAATATTATTGGTTTGATTTTCATGCAATAGGAGAGAAACAACTTTTGCTATTTTATGGATATAGAAGTACACCCTTTCAAAGATAAAATTAATGGCTAAACATCCACTTATTTAAGGACAAAGGATTACAACATGAAAACCGTATCCTATGAACCCAACGAACTGGTGCACCCATGATACCTGAGCCATCAAATACTACCTCCGTCCCAAGGAATAAGGCGTACACGTATTTCAAGGTGAACTTTGACCATAAAAATTGAGCAACTAAATCTTGGTTATATTATATGTAATTAGTATCGTTGGATTCGTATTGAAAAACACTTTATAATGATGTTAATTTCATACAACTAATCTTTATATATTTGAAGTAATTTTTAGTCAAACAAAAAGCACGTAAAACGAGGGCGCCTTATTTACTACTACCTTCGATTCAAGGAATAAGGCGTCCTCGTTTTACGTGTTTTTCATTTGACTTAGTATTACTTTAAATATATAAAGATTGTTTGTATGAAATTAACATCATTCGAAAGTGCTTTTCAATACGAATCCAACGATACTAATTACATATAATATAACCTTGATTTTGTTGCTCAATTTTGATGGTCAAAGTTCGTCTTGGGATACGCGTGCGCCTTATTCCTTGGGACGGAGGTAGTATATTTTTTCAGAAATTCAAACTATGTCAAGTTTGACCGAGTTTTTATAAAAATCATTAAAATAAAAAGTACAAAATCAATATCATTAGATAGATAATAAAACATTTTTTCATATGGTATCTACAAAATATCATATTTGTTCATAGATTCTTCTAAAAGTTTGGTCAAACTTTACTTTGTTTGACTTTTCAAAAAAATATAAGCCTTAAGCCTAGGGATGGAGGTAGTAGTTGGCATGCTGGAACATTTACGAAAGAGACCTCAACACCTCACGGAATTGGGTGGAAACACAAATGAGTTGCTCACGGAACTGGTGTTTGCCCATGGCCGCACGTGGCACGCTATCGCCGCCGGTAGAGGTCAGCCCTCCAGCTGCAAAAACTTCTCGCGCGAGTACTCGTCGTCCTCTCCCATCGGCCACCGCCTCAGGCGTCATGCTCGGGCCCAACAACACGGTCTTCATCTTCCTCCAAGGTCCATGGAACAAGGTGTCATGCACAAACACCCCTTGCTCTGACGCCCTCTTCTGCACCATCCGAGCTCAATATATGTCTTATACATACCGCTAACCTCAAGGGAAAGAGAACGTTGCGGCGAATTTTCTCAATCTAGGTTTCATGGCGCTGTCGTTTGGCACAGATACAAGACAGGAAGGGGAAAGAGACAATGCGATTTTAGAATTAGGTTGGGAAGGACCACTTAGATGATTCGAAGACCGTATGGGATCGTTTTGCAAATGTGCTATCACCCAACGTTAACGGCAACATCTATTCGCTTTGTTTCACATCCAATGGTCAGCTCGGGGCAGGTGCAGCGGGTATACCAGTTTGTTGGGTTCATAGGATACGTACTCCTACAACATGGACCGAACCAGAACAAGTGTCACACTGCACTTATTGCCCGTCGCGATTATGGTACCGAGAAAAAATAAGCTTCCTACACTGAATGATGTCGTACTGGATCGGGGGTGAGAAATCATAGTTGCAAAAAGTCTCTACAACTTGAACAAAGTTTTAGAAAATGGATGAGTTTAGTTTCTAGTGTCATCTGAGAACTAAATTTTGTTCTCGGTTGGATGCTATTATTATATCTCAACTAGCACGCATAGCAAAGCAAATCAAACAGTTCAGAACATTTTTCTTGGTTGTGTTTTTAATTACAATTAAAAATATCTCAGTTGTACGTAACCCAACTTGCAACTGAAAAATTAAGTTATAACTAAACTTGCAAGTTTCAACTCATATGCATAAATCAATATGCAATCAAACGGTATAGAACCTAGCTAAGCACGAGCTTAGTTCTCAACTAGCAAAACCCTTAGAAAAACGATAAACTTCGCCTAATTGCGAGAGAATTTCTACAATTTTCTCGAGATAAAGGAAATAAAAAAGTAAAACTAGGCAAGCGAATGGGAAAAACTCATTGTAGCTTCCCGGTTCTAGTGGCCTCGTTATTTTAAAAAATTGGAACGATATATTTTAAGTCTGCAAAATATTCTGAGAAAACACAAGATTACATATACATATTTACTATGTGCAAGCATGAAAATTTCGTTGAAATATATGATCTACACAAGAAAGGAAATCTTGGGGCAAAAATCGTGAGTCTCCTTTGTAGAGCCTCATATTTTCCATATTTCTTGAGCCCAAAAATACGACATATATTTGCCAAAACTTAGCAAATATATAGAGACATGTGTATGTATCCACACTAAAAAGGATTCTTTTGAAGCTTCGCAATGTTAATTTTGGTTTCGTTAAACATAAGCTCAATGAAGCTTCTTGAGCCATAAAAATTGGCCTTCTCCAAAATAATATAATATGAGGTGTCTTGGGCACCGTTTGGACACATAAGATATAACATGATTATGCTTATGTTATTGTCTTCAAATCAATGATATGGAAAAATTCAATGCATATCTTTCGCTTCATGTCATTTGATCTTTAATCATTTTTCTTCAAACATTCTATGGAAAAATGCATCAAATTTGACATTCTACTTCCGTATCAGTTTAACAGGCACACACTTAGTTAAGAAACCATTTTGACTATTACTTTAGTCAATAAAATATGAATTGTATGTCAAAAAGATTATATCATTGAAAATCTTTTTGAATATAAATCTAATGATATAGTTTTTTTAGGCATATACTACATATTCTGCTGACTGTATTAAAGGTCAAACTTCGTCTTAAACTACATACAAGTATGTTAAATCGATCTGGAGGAAGTAATAAAATTATTGGTCCTTATAAATTGTTATTGATTGGCAACATCAAACGTAGGGCTCTGTGCACTTTTTGTTGAATGAGTTGGTTTGGTTTATTGGCAAAAGTGACACATTTTACCACGTTTGCTACAAGCCTGCAATTAAATGTAAATTTTTATATAAGTAATTTTTTCCCATATTGGTACGTTTAAATTGTTACAAAAAAAATCGCAAGATTTACAAACCACGGGAAAAATGCTGCACACGACGTGACAAACACACAATACATGTTGATCTAGAGATTTTTTTGTTGTGATGATCGGGCGTACCAGGTTTGTTTTCATAACCGATCGGACGGTGAAAACGCTGGTTGATTCAGCCGGCTGCTTTCCGTTTAACAAGAAACAAAAAAATGGCAGAAAATAATGGCAACGAGCACTAGCCCCCTACCTTATAAAGCAGGGAGGAGCGCACCAGTTCCACCCAAACGCCTTGACCTTTGCTCTCTGCCCCTCTCCGGCTCGCCGACGCCCAAGAACCCATCTTTCCTCTCCTTCCCGCCGCCTCCATCTCCACAGCGCCACCATGAAGCGCATCTTCAGACGGTTCTCCCTCGTCGCCGCGGCAGACTCCTCCTCCACCGCCTCAGCCGTGGCGGCCTACCGCCAGCTCCGGTCGCCGAAGCAGGCGCCTCCGACCGGCCGCGCGCGGGTGCCGCAGGGGCACGTGCCGGTGTGCGTCGGCGAGGAGGGCGGGCCCGTGGAGCGGTTCGCCGTGCGCGCCGACCTGCTGGGCCGGCCGGCCTTCGCCGCGCTTCTCACGCGCGCCGCCCAGGAGTACGGGTACGGCCACCCCGGCGCGCTCCGCATCCCCTGCCCCGTCGCCGACTTCCGCCGCCTCCTCGTCCGCCTCTCCTCCGACCCCTCCGCCGTCGAGTGCTAGGCCCCTCCGCTCCGCCCTTCTTGGCCTGCTGCTGGAGATTCTACCCTTCGTTCCCCGTCTGACCACTGGGCAGAATTTCCATGTACATACAGAGGCAGGCCAGGCGCTGGAGTGAAGATAGGATGGAAATTTCGGCGTTTCCTCCCTCCAGCTTTGTACTACAGTAACTTTTTTCTTACTGCAAGCTTGAGCTGAATGGAAGAACAGAACTAATAGGCGTACCTTTTTCACCCCTTCTAGTTCTAGGAATTTCAGTGTCATGTGCGAGTATGAGGATGAGGTAGTTTGAGAGTGTGTTTGTCCTCCTAGGCATTTTGAGGTATTCTTCAGTGTTAACCATACATGTAATCCTGTGGCTGGTTCCAGGATGCTATATTGTTACTGGGGTAATAGCAACTTTTTAGTTTTCTACAAATTGTTGCGAGTTGCGACATTCCTCATCTTGTCTCTGTTGAATTTCAGTTGTCATCAGAGTACTGGCTCAGATCCGTTCGAAATGAAACGCAGGAATTTCACTTAAATTTTACGGAGCATGCCGACCTGTCGCTTTTTAAACGTTGAATTGTGGTTGCACTTCATTGCATTGCATTTTGGGATGGCGTGAGTTAACTGATGTAAAAAGCCGGTTAGAGGAGTAAAAGATGTCGTTTTACTTCTCTAACCACCACCGAACCAAAGTAAAAAATCGTTGAGCAGAGTAAATATATTACTCATCGCCATCTCCGATCCTATTTTTTACTTCTCCACCGCTCGGAGGTGTAAAAGATTCCTCCCTCCCTTGGGCGTTCACACTGCCTCCTCGGTCTCTCCTCCTCATCCTCTCCCCTACCTCCGGCAACCACCGATGCCCCAAGCCGCCTCCACAGCCACCACCACACCCCGAGATGGCAGGATCATTTCCCCCGGCATCTCTGCCGCCCATACCCAACGCTTTCCGCCACAGCCCCGCCATGGCTCCCGCTCCCTGCCACCATTCCCTTCTCCGACTAGGAAGCACAAATACTTGGATATGTATCCAATACGGGATATGGGGATACCGCGATACGACAATTTTTCAAAAACGCAGATACGTGGATACATTTCATATATATGTTAATATTTAAAAAAAATACATAAATTACATATTCATGAAAGGATTAACATGGATGTAGATGTTCTCCTCCATATTGAACATAGATATTTTAACAATTAAAAAATTAAAATCCATCTCTAGAAATCGGACGACCAGTAGCTAGTAGTTGGGTTGCATTTCGTTTTGTTGTTACCATTATACATGCTCTAGATCGAGCTCCCAATCGAAGGTCTGTTTGATAGAGACAAACAGACCTACCAGCACTAGTCATTGCTGATCTGAATAGACAAGAAATAAATTCAGAGATCAAAATCAATGGTGGATGGAGCCATGGATGAAGATAGCCTAAGGGAATAGGAGATGGAGGAAAAAGAAGACCCATCGTTCGATGGGGGTGGGGTAGAGTGGTAGAAGATGAGTGGACAGTGGCCGGCTCAAGTACCCCTCGAGTATCCTTGGGTATCCCTAATGTGTCTGTAATTTTCTTATTTTCTTTAATTCAAAAATTAGCAGATACGTGTGGGATACGTATCGAGAAGTATTCGGGCAGTATCCCGTATCCGAGCAGTATCCGATATCGGTATGGAAGAAAAGCGAAGTATCCTCTCTTCATAGCTCTCCGACTGGCTCCACCGAGGCGCCGGCGGAAGCCCCACCATTCCGCCGGCACCCCTAACCTTCCAGAGTCGGCCAGACCCATCTAACTCGGCGTGCGTCAGAGGGAGTGGGGGGCTTGGGTCACGGAGATAACCGACCGCAACACCCGCCAAATGGTGTGGATCGGCTTCTTCCGGTCGCCGGATCAGGCCGCGTACGCCTACGACCTGGAGAACCTCTGGCTCCACGGCTACCGGCAAGCTAAACTTTTGGGTTTAGGTCAAATTCGGTCGAATTTAGTGAAATTCAACTGACTTTTGGGTGTAATATGTACAAATTAATCTAAATGAAGTAGTAGGTTTCAAATTCGGTTTGAATTGATCATAATTCGTTCAAATTTGATCAAATTTTGCGGTGGTCACTAAATTTGCTCCTTTAAGTTTTCTACTAAACCGCTTTCCGTTAGAGGAGTACTCTAAGTTTTGTCCGGAGGTTTACTCCTCTTCTTTTGTACATCGATTAGAGATGCCCAAACACTGCTGCAAGCTTGCGGTGGCAAGGGACGCTCTGTTGATGGTCCGGGCGAAGATGGCAAGGATACTGGTTAAAAGCAGAATCTGCCAAGGAGATGAAATGCTCCTGTAGAAATGGGTTTCTAATAAATAAGCACAAGCAATACATTTAGAACATTTGTACAGCTGGTCTGGTTTAAGAGTAACAACATCTTCAGCCAGACAAGAAAAAACAGGAAAACTGCAGCCTGAATCTGATTTGCACTCTCCATTTGTCTGACTGGGCAATCGCAGTTGTTCTTTGACATTTGGTTAGCATCTTCACCAATGTTGTGACTTTTTGGCAAGAGATTGTTACATTCGCAGTTCCTTGGTTTGTCTTATTCCCTCTTATAACGAAACTAGTTGTTAGGCTTCCCGTGGATTAACATGTTGGAGTCGTATATATGGGTATGACAGAGCCAGGTTAAGAAAGAAGCATCGTCCAGAATTGCACTTCTGTATGAGATACAATTTCAGTTGACATACCAGTTCCGGTGCAGATCCGTAGAAGCCAAACGAACGAATCTCACTCAAATTATACGGAGAGCTGCATTAGTTCAAATGGATGCCAAGTTATCGCTTTTGAAACGTTATCTTCTGCTTGGTTTTACCGCACTTCTTTGCATTTTGGGAGGGCGTGAGTTAACAGACGCTGCTGCAATCTTGTGGTGGCAAGCGATGCTCTGTTGGTGGTCCGGGCGAAGATAGGTAGGAAATTTTTATTAATTAAGGACAAGCAGTACATATAGAAAATTTGTATAGCTGGTCTGGTGTAAGAGTAACAATATCTTCAGCCAGACAAGAAAAAACAGGAAAACTGGATTGTACTCTGCATTTCTCTGATTGGACTGTCGCCGATTGTTCTTCAAAATTTGGTTAGCATCTTCATCAATGTTATTATGACTTATTGGCAAGAGATTGTTACGTTTACAGTTCATGGGTTTGTCTTACTCCCTCTTATAACAAAACTAGTTGTCAGGTTTCCAGTGGATTAACATGTTGGATTGTTGGTGTCGTATATATGGGTATGACAGAGCCAGGTGAAGAAAGAAGCATCGTCCAGCATTGCACTTCTGTATATATCGGTACACCGCTTTCAACTGACCCTTTAGGCTGTCATGAGAAGGACGGTTTGCTTTGGCACAAGCTGAAAATAGATGGAGATGAGACAGCAAAATCGGTTACTTCAGTGTTCATTTTGTTCATTTTGTACTTACCTTATCGTCATTTTTGTCACGCAATGTAGTGGCTCACCAGACTGAGGACCTTGGCCGACAGTTTCCCATCAAGTCAAGGAAATGTGTACTGATCCGAATTTGAGTGCAGGTTTCCCTGAAGCTTCGGATGTATCGCGCCACCGCCACTGAAAACATGGAATAGAAAACGCATTGCTTTGAAATTGTGGACTGATTCATAGATTACACGGCTAAGCAAGCAGCCCCATGTGCAGCGATATTGGCCGGTACAGTTGACACCTAACTGCCGCGTAACGGTGGCTCAGCTCAGAATCAGAGGAAGTTTTAGCAGTTAGTGTCCCACTTAGTTCCAGTCTACCTTTTTTTTTCTTCGAAATGGGGATAAAACCCCGGCTTCTGCATCATGATGATGCACACGGCCTTTTATTAAAATTAAGAGTATTTCAAAAGTTATTACATCTCAAGCGTTACCGAGGATTGATACAAGAATCAACCATCGAAAGAAACAAAGCACCAATAGACTACAGAAAAATGTATCCATCAAAGTAGCCGCCTATTGTGCCACCAGCCAACTTGGCACAAGATATCCTGAGCGACCGTCAGGAGCCGTGTGCATCCAATAACCATAGCATCCCGCTGTCCCTCCGGTGACAGTAGAGCCCACAACTGAACCCAATGTGCCATCGTATGGATAACCTGCAGAAAATGAAAAGATTGTTTTTTGTTAAAAATGATGTCATTCCTCGCCCTCCATATAGCCCAACATAAGGCCGAGACTCCAACCCGGATGAAAGCCTTAGATTGTCTATCAACTCCATTTAACCAATTGTCAAACATATTTGTAATATTGGTCGGAGGTGGAAGAGCAAAGGTAAAAGTGACCGTGCGCCAAAGTAGTTTAGCTAAAGGGCAAGTGATGAAGAGGTGTTCAATAGTCTCCTGTTCTCCACAGAAAACACATTTTGTACACCCATTCCACCGTCTTTTAGCTAAATTATCTTTCGTGAGTAAAACCTTATTACTCAGAAACCACATAAAGATTTTTATTTTAAGAGGAACTTTAACTTTCCATAGGTATTTTCGCGAGAAGGGGGTGTGGTCATTCATAAGATCCTCATACATAGATTTAACTGTAAACAAACCATTGGTTGTTAAATTCCAAATAAAACGATCTTTCTCATCATTCAAAGTAACCCTCATAAGTTTTTGGCACAACTGTAACCACAAATTCCATTTGTTTCCCACCAATAACCTTCTGAAACTGATATTCAGAGGTGTTTGGGCTAACACATGAGCTACCGTTACATTTTTGTGGTGCGCAATATTATATAAGGACGGGTATTGTTGAGCTAATGGTCTTTTTCCTAACCAAATATCTTCCCAAAAACGAGTAGCTTCACCATTCCCAACCCTGATGAACCCTCTACTGAAGAAATCATCCTTCACCCCCATCAATCCCTTTCAAAAAGGAGAATCTGTGGGCTTAGCTTGTACTCCGGATAAAGTCTTTTGTCTTAAATATTTATTTTGTAACAATTCTTGCCACATCCCATCTTCATTAAGAAGTTTATAAAGCCACTTGCTCAATAAACATTTATTCTTGAGTTCTAGAACCTCAATACCCAATCCCCCTTGATCCTTGGGTCGGCATACAATATTCCATTTTGTAAGTCTATATTTTCTTTTATTTTCATCAGATTGCCAGAAGAATCTAGACCTATAAAAATCCAACCTTTTCCTTACCCCAACAGGTATTTCTAGAAAAGATGGCATAAACATAGGTAAGCTTGTTAAAACTGAATTGATAAGGACAAGTCTATCCCCATAGGATAGTAATTTTCCTTTCCAGCATCCCAATTTGCTTTCAAACCGAGTCTCCACTGGATACCAATCAGAATTTCTAAGTTTTCTCGTAATGGATAGGAATACCTAAGTATCTAAAGGGTAATGAACCAGCGTCACATCCAAATATCTGCTTATACTGGTCCACCTCATCCTTCGCCCTACCAAAACAAAAAATCTCGCTTTTATGGAAGTTAATTTTAAGCCCTAAGAGTTCTTCAAAAAGACATAAAATTAACTTCATATTAACAGCTTTCATAAGGTCATGCTCCATAAAAAGGATAGTGTCATCGGCATATTGTAATATAGAGATTCCTCCCTCAACAAGATGAGGAATAAGTCCTCCCACTTGACCATCATTTTTAGCTCGTTCAATTATGATGGCTAGCATATCCACTACAATATTAAAAAGAATCGGAGACAACGGATCACCTTGCCTCAACCCTTTTTTTGTTTGGAAATAATGACCAATATCATCATTTACTTTTACCCCAACACTTCCCCCTTGTACAAACTGTTGCACAATTCTACACCAATCAGGGGCAAACCCCTTCATCCTCAAAGTCTGTTGTAGAAATGGCCATTTCACTTTATCATATGCCTTCTCAAAATCAATCTTAAATAAAACCCCATCCAATTTTTTAGTATGCAACTCATGTATTGTTTCATGTAGAATGACCACCCCTTCTAAAATGTTCCTCCCGGCATAAAGGCTGATTGTGTGGGTTTTATAACTCGTGGGGCAATCCCCGTTATACGATTCGTGTCGGCTTTAGTAAAAATTTGAAACACACATTCAACGGACAAATAGGTCTATATTGTTGTATTTGGACCGCATCCTCCTTTTTGGGTAATAAAGTGATGCCACCAAAATTCAGTTTGTATAGAGGCAAGTCCCCAAGTACTAAACCGATTAAAAAGCGCCAACAAATCATCCTTTATTATAACCCAACATTTTTGGTAAAAACTCCGCAGGAAAGCCATCGAGTCCTGGAGCTTTGTTACGTTCCATCCGAAAAGCGCCTCATGAACCTCTTCCTCAGAAAACTGTGCTGTCAAAATATCATTCTCAGCATCAGATATCTGAGGAATGTCATGCACCTCTTCCTCTACCAAAGAGATATTATTTGGAATCGGCGTCCCAAATAATTTCTTATAAAATTCAGTAATATAGACCTTCAGATTATCCTCTCCAACAATAGTTCCCTCTTGTTGTTCTAACTGGAAAATTTTCTTTTTACGATGTTTCCCATTTGCAATCAAATGAAAATACCTTGTATTATTTCCTACTTCTTGGATATGTTTAACTTTCGCTCTTTGAGCCCATTTAGATTCCTCATCTCTTCTTAATTTATTTAGATCATCGTTTGCCTTTTTTAAAACCATCCTTTCCGCCAAAGTCAAAATATTCGTTTCAGCTTTCACATCTAAATGATCAATTATCCCAAGTAACCTCTCCTTCTCTTTTTTATACTTCCCACTTTGATTTTTTGCCCATCCTCTTAAAAAAATTCTTACATGCCTAAGTTTATTCAACCAAGTCTCCATTGGATTCAAACCCACCATCACCGACTTCCATTCTTTATCAATCATATCAACAAAACCCTCATGACGTAACCAATGCAACTCAAAAGAAAATTTTGGCTTATTGCCCAAGTGTGCCTTCACTCCGAATCAATAAGAATCGGTGTATGGTCCGAGTCAGCCCTCGTTAAAGCATGTACAGTGACTAAGGGAAATTTTTGTTCCCAAGAAATGGAGGCTAGCACTCTGTCTAGCTTTTCATAAGTTGGTTCCTCCCGACGACTCGCCCACGTGAACTGTCGCCCCGACATGGCAATCTCACGCAAGTTCAAATGTTCAATGATCGCATTAAAAACAAAAGGCCAACGAGCTCTGAAGTTATCATTGTTTTTTTCCTCTGGCTTTCGAATAATATTGAAATCACCACCTACCAACATAGGTAATGTTTCAACCTCACATATTCTCACCAATTCGGCCAAGAATTCTGCTTTATGTGCATCTTGGGCAGCCCCATTGACATAGGCATCCCAAATGGGCCTGCCGAAGATAGTACCCGGGGTTTACTGAAGGCCCACTACCCGAAGAATAAGAAGATTCGGGAGCCCAAGATATATTAAGGAAAGTTAGAG